>NW_008607843.1:13128-49557 GCF_000691845.1 Merops nubicus
AACTTAACACTTGTTTCTCCAGAAGGTTTTCCTTAGTGGAGGAGTATCTAGAGGACCACTACTCTAGGCAAAAAGTTGGAGATGGAAAAAGAAAATAAACTTGTTACATGGGAGTGCATTTGTTTTCATTATCCGCTATTTGTTGCTACATCAATTACACAGCTACATCAATTTTTAAGAAACTTAGAAGAACAGAAGCCACCAGAGCTATTTCAATATCACATTGAATTACTTTTCTTATATTGGCCTATAGCTGACTTTTAATGCCTTCTAGCCTTGAATTATTTTTATCTGGCCTTCAGACTCTTGGTTGTTTCCTCATCTCTAAATTCATAAAGGTACCTATTGCAGTCTCTGGCATAAATAGAATCAGGATTAAGGAGAGGGGGAGGAACCCCAGACAAAACAGGAACAACCTTGTGGAAGGAACTTGGATAGTCATCAGAGGTGAAGAGGACCTACTGAACTTGAATTTTACCTGACCTCACGATATTAAAATACCATCGTGTACTATTATTTTTAACATGTTAAAGACAGACTGGAAAGTGTATTCTCTGTTTTTGATGAGGACTACGAAACTGCAATGATGTTCTTCAAAAATATCTGACTTTGCTTTGTAAGTCAAATCATAGAAGATAAATACATGTTCTTTGCACCTGAGAGGAAAGCTCTTATCTTTTTATTCATTCTACCCAGTAGAAGAGTTCATGAAAAGTTCTCAAAATTTTCAGGCTGTTCTTAGTTTAGAAGTGCAATTAGTGTCTAATTAAACATGCAGCAGAGCTGGCCATGGTTACTGTTGCCTCCAGCTGAAGAGACTCAGCGTCATAGTTCCCTGATGGGAATGCCCTCATCACCAAACTCTAAAGGCTGTTCTGGGGTGGGAACCTCCTGTTGCCTTCCCTCTGGCAGCATTTAGCTTTCCATGGAGTCATCTGTAATCATTAGAGAGTCTGAGCAAAAGGGAGAAAGAGTGACGACTTCTTGAAGCTCTCACTTTTCAGTGGGAAAGCCTCCTACTGATAAAGAGGGACCTTACCTGTTTATTTTTGTTTGCTAACAAGTAGGTGTGACCACTAGACTATGGTCACTGATGGGTTTTTCTCCTCATCTCTTGAGGAAATGAATATCTGAAGTCGGGCAGTGTCAAATGAGGCTTCTCAGTATAGTCCACATCTCAGTTGTGGGGACAGCCCTGCTGTCATTTCTTTCAGACAGAGGAACCACCTCAGCCTAGACCATGTCGTACTTGGTGATCAGTCTTCCCAACAGGATTTTGAATATCATCATCTTCAGTCTGTCTGTCTTTCAAAGAAGTTAGAAGTTTGAATTCTCTCTTGAAGTGAGTGCCTGAACATTCACAGCAGGGAGCTGTTTCTGAGCCTCAGATACAGCCTGTGAAGTCCCTCCTGTGTCACAGTGGAAGACAGAGATCTTCATCCTGGAGTGACAGAACTGCATTTGCATGCTACTGTTTTGAAGCAAGTAACTCTTGTTTCTCTACCCAGTTCTCTCCCTACCCTAAAGACTTGGAAAAATAAATTAATGCAAACAAATATACACTTTGTAATGATGTCTGTTCTACAATAGAAAGTATAAAAAAATTATCTGGGAAGAACAGGTAGAAGCGTTACCAGGTTGTATTAAGAAACTATCTGCAAAGATTGCTTCCAGCAGTCTCATTTGAAAAGAGCACATAAACTCAGGTAATCAGACAAAGGCCCAGTCTTCAAGTGTTCCTATACAAATGTCAAACCCTTACAAGCTAATACAGATGGACTGGAATATCTGGATGTCAGTCAGGATTCTTTCACAGTGAATATCCCAGAAGCTGTAACATTGGGTTATATGTCAGCATAAGAGTAGGTTACACTGTTAGGATAATGGTTTTGTGCTTTAAGGGAAGTGAAACTGCATAGTATTGATAAGCCAGACGTATCGACAAGTGACTCAGTCCACGTGGACAGAAACTCAGTGAATATGTAGAAATGATCCAGGAAATCTACGGACAGTTACAACAGAGTGGTGTTAATGGTGCAGAATACAGAGGAAGATGAGGATTGCTGAGGTGGTAGTGAAAGCAGCAATGACCAGAGACTTTAGTTACTTCTGCATACACAAGGGATACTTAGTTATTTCTGCACACAAAAGGTGTGATGTGGAAATAAGGGTCAAGTATGAATTACTTTCTTGGAGAACCCACAAGAAAAACTCAGATTTTTGCCCTGGGCCTTCATTCAGGACTCTTCATTGTATGCTGAAGAGTTGTAATAGACAATGTAATCTATTTTAATTCTGTTTTCTCATTAAAAATGAGAAGGTCTTAAAAAGAAAAAAAAACGCTTCCCACTGTAATGTTTCAGAAAGGAAGTAGATAAAAGTGAGGAAACAATCAAAGGCATATTAAAAGGAGCAGCTGAAAGGATAAAATACATAATAGACTATGGATTAAAGCATGGATTACGTTATTAAACTATGGCTATGGTTTATTGTGTTGTCTTTAAGTGTTCCAAGTTAAGAGTATGCTGCATATCAGAAAGAGTCTGCTATATAAACGTGTGGTGCAGAACCTGCTGATCACTGTGTATGACCGTAGTCACTCTATCTCAGAAAGAAGGTAGCATAACTGAAAACGTACAGAAGACAATCAGAAGTATGGAACCACTTTGGAGCAAAGATGATGCCAGACAACCTAGGAAGCAATGGCTGGAGAGGGGAAAGGGGATGCTGTGTGTAGCTGAAGTCAGCAAATTAACGAAGGTCACGGAGAAGATGACCAGGAATGACTGAAGTGGTGACATTCTGGAACACATTCTTGGAGATTCTGAGTACAGAGCATGCATAGGATTGGTAAGGAACTAGACAATTATTAGCCCTTCTTAGGAGTGTCCAGTATTAAAAGTGGTGATCACTAACCTGGGAAGCAATTGCCAACCTGCAAGTTCTTCAGCCACTTGTGGTGAGAGATTGGAATCGTGTACGAGCCAGTCTGTATTTACTGATTTTCTGCTTCCTCTGGGTTTTGTTAGAGATAACATACAGGACTGACTGCACAGACTTTTGGACTGAGTTGTTATGGCTGGTCTTCTATTCTTATGTAGAGTGTATAATGTTCTGTTCCTTGCCTTCTGCAGCTGTGGAGGTGATGCATTGCAATTCACAAGTAAGCAACTGGCTGATGGAAATTTCTTTCTCAAGAAATTCTTCAGTCTTAACTAGGTGCAAATATCTTCTGACTGACAATTGAAAAAAAAGCCTCTGTGCCCTATGCATAGGATGTAGTTATGTCTTGCTAGAATGACTTTTCTTTAATAGTTGTTAGCATTTCTCCGAATCATCTGAAAATACTGCTTTATTATAGGAATGTGAAGGAACTGGCTCTGGACCTCTTAGGATAGACCTTCACGGAGCAGTTGGGGTTTCTTATTACTTTTCTTTTAAAAAAAGAATTGGCCTCCATTAAGTAATTTTGATGGTATTTCCAGTATGTCAGTTACATACTGAAATAGTAAAACTTAGAATATCACTTAAACGTGGATACATTGACATTTTTATTCCTGAAGAATTTTCTTTCTGTATCCTGAAACTGTCCTACATTCCTGTGCAGACATTAATTTATATGAGGAGAGACAAAGTTTGGTTTTTTTTTCCCCTGAGTTTTGTTAGGCTGATCTGACCGTTAGATTTTTGGATGACACTTCTTACAGAAGGTGATGCTTATAGCAGCATGAGTCAGTGCCTACTGACCTTGTCATATTAAAAATGTTTGAAAGAGCTTTTAACCTACTCCAGTGCATGTCAAATAAGCATAGTTAACAGTCACTGCCTTTACAGAACTCACTGTATTGTGTCAAGGAGGTCCAGATGTCTTCCTGTTCCGGACAAATTGTGTGCACAACAATATTGAGTATTTTTATTTTGAGAATGATTTTTCTTCTTTTGAAATTATGTTAGCATATATGTTCAAGGATGGAGATTTCATTACCTCTACAAACAGCTTGTCACTTGTTTGTCCACCATCAGAGAGAAGACTTTTTTCCTTACAGCTAATCAGAATTTCCTGTCATCCAGTTTGTGTCTACTGGCTCTCCTCCTGTCACTCTGCACCTCTGAGAGTCATAGAATCATAGAATAGTTTGGGTTGGAAGGGACCTTTAAGGTCATCCAGTTCCAACACCCTGCAGTGAGCAGTGGGTGACATCTTCAACTAGATCAGTTGAAGAGCCCTGTCTATCCTGACCTTGAACGTTTCCAGGGATGGGGCTGCTGCCACCTCCCTGTTCCAGTGTTTCACCACCCTCACTGTAAAAAAATTTCTTCCTTATATCTAGCCTAAATCTCCCTTCTTTTAGTTTAAAACTACTACCCTTTATCTTGTTGCAACAGGCAGTAAATGATTGTCCCCAGATTTCTTGTAGGTTCCCTTAAAGTATTGAAAAGCAACAATAAGGTCTCCTTGGAGTCTTCTCAGTGTTGAACACCACCAGCTTTCTCAGCCTTTCTTCATAGGAGGGGCGTTCATCTCTCTGATCGTTGTTGTGGCCCTGAATAGCATGGTCCATCTTCTGTACGCCGTTCCGTTAGGTAGCTGAGGACAGCACTGGTATCTTCCAGTGTGAGGCATTGGAAAAGGCTGCCCAGGGAGGTGGTGGAGTCACCATCCCTGGAAGTGTTCAAAAACCATGTAGATGGGGCAGTTGGGGACATGGTTTAATGGTCATCGTAGTATTGGGTGATGGTTGGACGTGATGATCTTAGAGGTCTTTTCCAACCTTAATGGTTCTATGATTCCCTTTTATTTAATCAATGATTAAAAGTGGGAAAATATTCTAGTTGCCATTTTGTTTTCTTGTGGGAGTTCTGATGTGGCAGTCTTTTGCCTCAGAAGTCCTCTTGTCAGCTGAATTTTCTAATTATAGGAATTTTTTCACTCCCTTTTTTAGTAGTCCAGTTGAAGTTGTCCATTAGATGATAGTAGAAAGTATAAAGCACTTGAATTACGCCTCTGAGAATTGCAGTTCCGTTTGATTCCAGATATTTTCAGCTTGAAGTGTTTTGTTCTTTCAGGCTCTTTTCCAATAAAATATCAAAATCTTGTGTGTTTAAAGCAATCTTTTGTAGGAAAAAGTTAAGCTTTGCCATTCAATATAAAATTTAGGTTTGACTTAATTTTGCCAGAAAGCTTTTAAGCAGATGTTTAATACATCTAATACATCTGGATGTATTTCTGCTGCTGCCGGAGGAATTGTACCCTGGTGTTTTAGGAAAATGATGGCCTTGAGTATGTTTTCTAAGCCCTCTGAAAGTTCATTGTTAATGTATTCTAAGTTGTGGCAGTTTCTAATGCTCCAGCCAATTTTGATTTGTTTGGAATTGTTGATTCTTTTTAATAACTAACTACTTCTTCTTTACTGCTGTACCAAGAACCATAGAGTGTGGTTTTGTGTGCTTTTCAAATACTAACTTTGAACGTGCTTTGGAATACCTAGGAAAGGAAAGAAAACAAAACAGCAGGAGTTGCTATATTGAACTGTGGTGTTTGTTTCTGATGTATTAGTTCAAACAGGCTTGTCTGCTCCGAACATGCCAAGCATAAGCAGTCACACTGAAATACTTTGACAACAGGACCTTACTGCCTTGGTGTCATGGAACAAATATTAAGTGAGATGGTTTTATCTTCTAAGGTTTATAAAGAAGCATTTTGTTGTTGGGAGGCTTATGTGATTTAAAAAATCACAAAATGGTGGTATTTTCAAATGAGTGAGAAAGGAAGAGAATCAAATATGATTTATTGTGGCCTCTCAAACACTGTAACTCAACTTGTTCAGTTGCACATGATACAATGAGATTCTTAGGGCCCAGTGTGTGAAGCTCATGAGCAGAGTCCTGTGGATGTGATGCAGTTTGCATCACACCTCAATGTATATGACCTGGTTTGAGCCTTTCAAAAGGACAAGGCATCTTCACCTTTTCAAGCTTATTCCTTGGAGGGCAAGTTTTGAAAAAGTCTTTTCATCTTGGAAGGTTTTAAAATGGCTCATTGTGGCAGGCAGAGGCAAACCCCATTGAGTGCTTGGGTTTGGATTCCCAAGGGAATGAAAAGAAAAATGAAAAGAATTTTACAACTTATTTCTTAGCTGTAGCAATATTGATAGAAATTAATACAGCTAAGGGTAGAAGGACTGTGTGAAAGCACTGAAAATTTCTTTTCAACTATTTCTCATGACACACACAGAAAGTGCTCATAGCAACTATCACCAGGGAGACCAATGAAATCCTGAAAAATCCTAAGGTCAGATGTGAGCACGGGGAGACATTCCATCTCAATTAACTGGGCTTTGGACTGGGCAGTCCCTTTCCCCTCTGTTTCAACATTTTTAAAAAACAGCTGAAGAACACCATGCTTTAGAATAGAGAAATTCTTCAGTGCTGAAAAAAGTTACACAGACAGTATTATCTATGTCAGGCTACCATGGGACTGGCATTGTAATGATCTCAAACCTCAAAGTAAGCTGTCAGGATACCAAATGGCTGTGGAAAGTAGTGATGGACACACTTAATGCATGTTAGGCATGAGCCCACTCTCTGACAGCTTTCAGTTTCTTCTCTTTTGTTCATGTATAAATGGCCACCTCCTGCAGGCACTGCGTTTTTAATTTTTTTTAACTTAATGGGAATTTTCAGGTGACATTGACAAATCTCTGGTTTGGGTACTATGACTCAGAGTTGTTAAATGCAGAGCTGGGAGACATGTCAAAGGATGGGTTGTTTGTGTTTGTTTTATTCTTAGCTTGTAAATTAGGAGGAAGTATTTCACAGTACTCGTACAAATATTAAGTAAAAAAGGATAATGGAAATTCAAAATGTGTAATTAGCAAATCCTGGGACAATTTTTCCATGATTTTTTAAAGGATCCAAACACCCTGTTTCTCTAGCAGCACCTAAGAAGTAGGTACGACAACTTTGATGGCACTGTCAGAGATTGTCCCTTTGTTTCTATTTTCTTACAGTGCATCCTTGAAAGAGAGTACCTTTGCATCTACTTCTTCGTGCTTCTTAGTTGCCACCTTTTTTTCCAAGTTTATTTTGCTGTGTATGTGGGCTTTACTCTATTGCATTATCATAAGTTTTAATGTATACTGCTGGCTTGAGGGTTATGTCTAACTTTTGCTAGTTTTATGCTTGGGTTCTGGGAAATGCGTGCTGATGGACGTCATGCCCTGACTCGCTCTCCAGCCAGTTGCTGTCATCTGACACGTCTTCTGTTTTGTGGCCTTCTAATTGCTGCTTTTTAAATTGAGAATGATAAGTAGGCCATCGGGCGTAAAAAGTGGGAATAGCTGTTTTCTGCTATTGATTAACTTACGCATGACCACACTTTTTAATTTGTGTGGATAAACAAAATCGAGGCAGCCGGGCCAGCAGCTCATTTCTTACGTAACGTTTCCAAATAAGTCTCTTTGGGCTGCAGCCTGGATCAGTCCGTCTGGCTTGTATTGACGAAACTTACTGGTAGTGGAAAGATGTGGAAGCTGTTAGTGCTGTAACTGGCTTCACTGGCCTTTGGCCTGATCAGCTCTATGTAAAACAAATGGGTAGAAAAGTTACTGGGGTTTGTTCTGGGGTGGAGACATCCTTTACATTCTAGAATAAATCAGATCTCACTGTAGTGACCACTGTATTTAAGTCTTTGCTGAGAAGGTCTCCAGGGTGGCCTGTGCTGTTGTTAGCAGGCAGGGTGGGAGGTAGCAGACCCTGCTGTTTGAATGCCGATGCAGTTCTGCTGCTGCTGCCTTCTGGGTCCCCCCGTATACGCCCTGAGGAGCTGGCAAGGGGTCGCAGTTCTTGGGGAGCAGTTGCCGAGCGGCTCTGCTGGCTGCAGCCCGGTGGTCAAGGGGAGCACAGCTCTGGTGGGGTGCACAGTGCTCTGTGCAGGGCTGACCTGCCCAGGTGAGCCCAGCCCGTGCAGGAGAGGTGCTGAGGCTGCAAAGAAGTTGGCAGAGGGGATGAAGGTCTGTGTGGGAGCACTGCCCGCGCTGTGTTCCTAGAGGGCTGGAGCAGAGCCGGGATCTGTGTGCCTTGGGATGGCGGTAGTGATAGCAAAGGAAAGCAGAATGCATTCTGGTAGAATGGACCAGATTAAATGTCTTAGTGTTGTATCACTTGCCTAGTGTTAACGCAAGGTGTAACGCTAGACAGAAAGTACCACCTGTTTTAAGAACTATGCCTGACAACGGATGCAAGGAAAATAGTGAAAAATAAGTATTTATGGCATTTTCTCCTCAGCTGCCATGTTTATACTGCTAAGTATTTGTCTTACTTTGATATTAAAAAAAAAATGAGAGTAGTTCAAAGCTGTCATTATTTACAAGGGGTGTCTTAGTCTTAAACTGGCAAACTACACCTATTATTTTAAGTTTTGCCTTGAAACTCAGAATTCTGTGGCTTTCAGATGCAACTGGCACCACCTTAGTTGTGTTATATGATATGCCTAGCTGCCTTTGTGCTGATCTTAGTTTCAGCTTAGAACAAGGCTGAAACTTCTCACTGAATTTAATTATACTCTCACATATATACCACCCTAATACTTAATAATGGGAAAGAATTGATTTTGTTCTGGAAATGAAAATGTTTTTAATGCTGAAGTTTTATACTGTATGAAAAAAAAAAGTCTTCTCATAGAACATAGGAAATAAATCTTTCATTTCACTAATTTGCTCATAAGCCATCAGTTTGTTTGCTGGGGTTATGAGATTCAGGGACTCAAGATGGAAAGAATTGGGTTGGTTCATTAACTTCACCTTTTAAGTATTTGATTCTTTGCTGCCTTGATTCTTAATGGGGAGAACATGATAACTGCATTTTAAAAGGACTGAGCTGGCAGTGTCACCTTATTGGATCATTTATAAACATTATAAATTGCTTAACTGAATTCATTAGATAGATGATTTATATGTTCCTGATTCTGATGGCGGCAGGAATGGTTTTGACTTTGGAATATTGCTTTTGTTTGGACTTAGAAGCTGTATCTCAAGCACATTTCTTCACATAGGCTTACACTGAAATCTTGCTAGTTAGTTCACCACCACATGTATTTATAGCAGACTTCATTCAGGTTGTCTTCTTATTTTGTTTGCCTCGGAGGACGTTGTACAGTGCAGTGACTGCCACAGAATGCACATCCCAAAAAAAACATGCTGTAGCCAGTGTCTTGATTGCCGGGTGGGCAGCAGGCTGTCTATGCCTTCTGCCATCTCCAGTTGTGCCCTGTCTGAGCAGAAGACCTTGAACCCTCTCACCTCAGGGAGGAAGCCTCCAACTTTCCCACTCATAGGCGGTACCCTGAGTTTCAGTCCTCCAATTATAGATTGTGGTTTCCTCACCAAGCCAAATTGATTGCCTAGACTGTGTAATTTTGGTTTTTTTTTGGAGCAAGGACATGCTGGATTTAGAGCAAAACAGGTACAAAATAAGTTTTAGCTTTGAAAATAGTAAAATGGTTTAAATGCAGTTCATGCATGCTAAATATTTAGCCAACATTGAATGAGTTCAGATCCTTCATTGGAGCTTCCCTCTTTGCTGCCTTGTTCCTGGGAGTGCTGACGCGTTAGGGATCCCCTGGCAACTCATGCAGCCTTTGCAGCAAAGATGCTGTTTGGTCTGTTGGGTAGCTCTTGGTCTGGTTGTGCCAGATCTTGCAAAGCAATATTTGCAGCTAGTTGGAGACAGGGGAAATCAGTTCCTTGAAGCTAACAGTTTGGTCCATTGTACTTAAGGAGTACCCTTAAATGTTCTTATCTGGGAACCCATTGTGTTGCTTCCAAGTCTGCTCTTCCTACAGCCCTATTGAATTTCAGCATTACATACAATAGCTGCTCTATAAGGCAATGCTGAGATGGAGTCTCAATAAGTGGCTCATGCTGCAATGCCTTAACTATTTTTTTGCATAGCAGCTTTCTTAGTATTCATAGCTTTATTATGTATCACTTCTATTTCCCAGCTTACGTAACCCATCTTGAAGGAGATCATACCTTGCGAGAGTTACTAGAGCGCTAAGGGGAGACCTCAGTTGGATCCTGACCATGGCTGGAGGCAGACGTCATGTTGTGGTTAAGTCTGTTGCATCAGATCTCTGCAGATCTGAATTCCTTTCTCAGCTTTCCTGCATGGCTTGAACAACGTAAACAGGGGTAGTACTTTCTGTGTCATCCTGCTGATGGTAAACTTTGGGACAATGTTGTGTGTTACTCTTCATGCTGCTGCGCTATATTCTCTTCTACACGCTTTCTCAGAGTCCAGCCAGGAGCATAGTGCAGGTGGGATTAGCTGTTCTGCTAAAAGCAGCCAGCCCTGTCTCTGTCATGTAACAGAAATGAAGGCGGTCTTCATACATCATTGCCCTTCATAGAATCACTGTATATCCTAAGTTGGAAGGGATCCATCAGGATCACCGTGTCTAACTCCTGACTCCACACAGGTAACCTAAAAGTTAAACCGTATATTCAAGCACATTGTGTAAACATTTCTTGACCACTGACAAGCTTGGGGCCAGGACCACATCCTTTAGGAGCTTGTAACAGTTCTTTGCTACCCTCTCAGTGAAAAATTTGTTGCTAATATCCAACCTGAACTTCCCCTGATGTCCTGATGATACAGAAGGGAAAGGAGCCATAGTTGCCTCAGGAAAGAAGGTGACAAGGAGCACCTTTCCATGAAAACTGCCCGTAACTGCAGGATACTCAGCAAAAATGGCAGCTGGGAGGCAGCTACACAAATTACTCTAATGGCAACAGACTGTTAGTGCCCAGGGTCCCCCCTAGAGCTCTTCAGCCCTGAGCAGGGAGGAGGCATGGACTTAATGGCAGAAGCATGTTCTTGTGCCCAGAGTCCTATGTGCCCTTCTGCTCCAGTGCTCACAGGGCCTGGAGCATGGATGAAGGTGACATGTTCTGCAGACACATGACTGACTGAGTTTGCTGTAAGGTGAAGGCCACCATGTTTCACCCTCCTGTTAAAGGCTGCTTTGTCAACCACAACAGTAGAATCTGGAACTACTATGCTGTTACCTAACACCATACTAAAGCTTCATGATTCTCCAGCTATACCTGAACCCCTTCACCTACGTGAGGCATTTCCTGTGCAGTATCAGTTCCTACCTGGTAAAAATCATAGTGAGATCTAGAACCTGTTCGAGTCACTTTCCTTTTCCAGTTTTAATATCTCTGATCGTATTCAACAGTTGTCCCTAAGGTGGCTGTGGTTGTGCTGCTTCCTCATAGCTGAGGTGTTAACCACAGGAATAGGATTGTTTATATGATTTTTTTTTCTATTGCTGATGACAGATGACAAATTTAAACAGTTAAAGTTGCATTTATTAGAGAGTGTATATTCAAGCCTAAGTGTGTTCTGTCTTTTAGCAAGTTTCAAAGAGCATACTGTTGGTTGTTAGTAACTGTTGCCTTCACATCTATGACTCTGAATCTCCTTTCTTGTTACTTTTTGTCTAGGAGAACGAAAAGTGGATAACAACTGTAGTGTTGATAGCCAGAGTTTTGGGTGTTACTAGACCTTACAAAGTTAAACTTGTGTCTCTACAAGCCTTTAAGGTGAAGAGCCAAAAGTGAGGACCTGATGCCTCTTTCAGCAGAATCAGCAGTAGAACGTGCTTTGGTTTCATTGATTCAAACTGGACCTTAAGTGAACAGTGGTCTCTTCATTCTTGTATGCTTGTCTTGACTTTACTTTTCAATGTTTTATGAACTTTAAATGTTTCATAATAATTCATAGTGCTGTTGAAAAAAAAACAAAAACAAAAACAAAAACAAAAACAAAAACAAAAACAAAAACAAAAACAAAAACAAAAACAAAAACAAAACACATTGAAATACAGCATGAACTGTAACCATACTTGAAATATTGAAGAAATCATGCACTGGATTTGTACTGAACTGTCAGTGGTGCCTTCTGGAAAACTGTTGTGTCTCTGATTTGCTTCTCTTGAATCGTTCAAGTGTTTCTGCATACATGAAAACTGAGAGGCTTACGTGATCTGTCTGAGATTAACAAAATCACAGTGCCTGGAAAAGCTTCCTCTTCCTAGAGGTAAACGTTCAGCGAAATAAACCATTGCTTTTTTAATCATTCTTGGTTTATTTACTTGACTTTTGATATAAAAATGTAAACAGCACTGCCTGTGACAGTTGGACAGTTGGCCCTTTTTTGCTCTCATTGCATGATATTTACACACAGTTCTGTTAAAACCCAAATATTCCTATCTGCAGTCTGGAGCACCCTCTTCTTGCACTGAACTTGGGGAGCATGGTCTTCTTGGTTTTGTGGGGGCCAGGGAGTTCTGAATCATTGACTACCTGAAGAGTCAGCTTATGTTGGACTGTAAGTGGCTGTAGTCCTGCCAGTGCCAGTATGATTGCTTGTGTTACTAGTGCTGGAAACGTATGACTTCCCAGGGTCATGGCTGTGTAAGAAATTTTTATATTATGCATGAAAGTTTTTGTTGTGGTAACTGCCCGTGGGTTTTGGTGACACTACTGCTATGAGCGTCAGAAATAAATAATGGTTTAGAAAATGTGCATCACTTCAGTCTAACTTCATGCTTGTATTTCTGGCTTTGTCACTATATTGGGATTTTACTAACACAGTTATGCTGACATTTTGAGAAGCTGTCTTAAAATTTTGAGTTCTTAAATATGCAGAGCTACTCATGAGCATTCCAGTTTGCCTTTTTCCAGCTACTTCCCATTTACTTCTTAAAAGCCTCAGAAGGTCGTTTTCTCTCAGTATAAGGGGAAGGTGCTTGTTTGTATGCTTTTATCCTTCAGATTTTTAATGGGTTTCCCCAAGGAAGCATGTACCAAGAGACCCTGCTGCGTCCTCCCGCCCGGCTGCCTGCCCTCCTCTCCCCAGCACCCGTGAGCTGGCAGCAGATCCCGGCACATGGGTCAGTGGGTGGTAGGCTGAAAGGCAAGATGCTCCTCCAAGCCTTCACAGTGCACATAGCTGGCCGTAGGAGGGAAGTTCCATTCCCGTTCCAGCTGAGGGATGTGCTAATTAGCTCATCTTTCATTAGCTATCAGGAGACAGAAGCAAAGAGGTTTCATCACTTCCGCTTTTATTTTTTCCTTTCCTCTGCCCTTGTCTATACTTTTGCAGTTTGCTTCCCTTCTCTGAACAATGCCGCTCTCTTGGGAGATCCTGTTGTTTGTCATCCTGTTATTTTGACCAATACTCTTGTCTTTGCTCCACAGCTGCTTATCTTTTGAACTTTGCTCGCCTAAAAATTATTGGAGATACTGTAGGGAGGCCAGCTGGGAGTCAAAAGAGCTGGCGGAGCTGTGAGGTCAGTCAGGAAACAGGAAACCTGAGCTGGTCTCTACTGCGAGGCCCCAACCAGCCGAAAGTCTAACCCTGCCAGCCTTTGCTCGAGCAACTAATCCTAGTTTGTGTGCTCGGGCTCTGGGAAATCAGCAGAGGCTATCTGTGTGTGTAAGGAGATGCTGGAGCGAGTCTTTATTTTGAGAGCCAGCTAAATGGTTTCTTGCCTTTGAAACTGGTGCCAGCAGAAGCCGTCTGCGCATGCTGAAGAAGCAGCATACTTCGGTGAGCTAATCACTTGAATGTTCAACAAATGGCTAAGTGGTAAACTTTAAGCAGATTATGTTTCACTGAATTGTTTTCCCTGTTTGTTTTTTTTAAATGTCAAATATATCACAATGTAATTTATGAAGACATGCCTTCCAGTAGAACCACAAACACTTATAGGGACATTTGCTTCAGACAACATATGGCACATCCTATGAATTATGCACAGCCAACATACGGAGAATGGAGACAGCCTAAGGAAATGATTAGACCTGTTATCGTAGCAGGGACTGCACATTATTTTCACTTGACTGGAAAAAATACAATTTTACTCTAGATTGGGGCCAAGATTGTTGCTTCCAGGTGCAATATATTAACAATACAGATGAATATTTAATGGTTGCTAGGAAATGTGGTGGTTAAGTTTTGGCTACAATGTTAGTTCATCGAAAAGCTGGTTCTCTTCTCTGCTGACGTAGCTGTTACAGTCTCGTCGCAAAAGTAGTGACATAAAAAAAATCTCAATTTTTCTAAGTGTATTATTGTAAAACATAAGTTACAGACCAGCAAATATCACACTCCAGATGGGCAGCTTTCAGCAAGTTTGTGTTTACTGAGTAGTGCTTTTCTTGATCTGAAAAGTAAATTTTATTTTTTTACCCTCAGGTTAATTGCATTGTTCTACCAACAGGATTTGCTCATCCTCCAGCAGAAATGCTATTAGTGAAATGCTGATAATGCAGAGTTTGGACTCTTCTGGGGTGACAGGCCCAAAGATTTTTTCATTAAAACTCTGGCTCTGCTTCTGAGGGTTGTCAGATGTCTCCCATGCCATTTACTTCCTGGAAAAAGACCTAAAACTGGAATGTGCCAGCTGCAGCCTAGCCCACAGCGCTTCCCTGCAGCTGTACAAGTGCCCATGAGTGACTGGGTGCCCAGGACATTTGGGCTGGCTGTAGCTGTCAATGTGGGTGGCCTTGTTGCTCCTAAAGTCTCTACTACAGTTGAAAAAGAAATCCAGAGGTGACATTTTAAGTTTAGATGGTTCCACTTTGCACTGCAGAAGTGGAAAGCTTCTGGAACTTCATGTGTGTGATTCCAATATTGCAAAAGCAAAGAAGCAGGAGTCATATTAAAGCATGAGCTTCTTTTGCACCTTTGGGTTTCCAGCCAGACCTGCAGTACACTGAGAACCTGACAGAAGCTCAAGCACCAAACTGCTGCTCTCAAGCCTATCTGAAAAGCACTTGTACTATCCATTATCTCCTCTTTTCTGACAGAGTTAGCTATTTAATTCTTCCCAGCTGACTGATAGTTAAACAGGGGCTCTTCAGCCTCTTAATTAGATATGTTTCCCATCACACTTTCTCCTAGTGAGCCTCCTAGGAAGTGCTATGTGCTGTTAATGAGCTAAATCAGAATCCTTACCCCATGTTAACAGTCTTGTTTCTGCCACTGTTGCTTTGAGCACACTATGTATTAGATATGTCAAACTATGTTAGCTAAAGATATTAAAGCTTCTAGTTTAAACTAGTAATTTTTCTTTTTTAAACCAGTAATTTATTAAAAATTTTCTAGTTTACACTGTAAATCCATAAAACTCATGTGCTTCTGAACCATTGATAACACTTTCTGGTGTTACCTTTCCTGAAGACATTTGTCAGAGCACTGTATAATAGCTTTCACCATAGAGAATTCACAGATGTGTTTCACCGCATTTATATGCAAAAAAAAAGTTATGGAAAAGCTCTTACTTTTTCTATGAAGGGAAAAGAGGAAGGGCAGGAAGTGTCTCAGTTGGATAATGAACAACTTCTAGTTTCAGAAGGGGAGATTTATAGGTAAATCTTCATGTCTTTGTGTCTAGGCTATAGGGGGAAAGGTATTTATCTGATTCATGCTCTTCTGGAAATCCAAGGCACCTTCCTCCAAGAGAAGTTAGAGTGTGACTCTTCTCCTTTGGAAATTATCAAGATTTAAAGCAGTGCTGCCTTGCTCTGAATAGTTATGGGTTAAGGCAAGTGTGCCCATAATGATGTGGAAGACTGGTAGGTTTGGGTATCACATATGCAGCTGTAGATGATGTAACTCTTCAAATACGTTGAATTTATTCAGCCTGATGCCCCTAAAAACTGAGATCAGGGCTTAATCCTAGTTTTATTACAGATGAGTCCAGAATCCTGGATGTTTTTTCTTTCTTGTTCATCGTATCAGCATCTGTAGAAATGAGTATCCACACTGCAGGAAGATGAGGCAAATCTGCCTTGTAGTATATTGAACAAGATCCTTGTACAGTTGGTCAAAATTCAACATAAAATTTGAAAGATTTGAAATAAGAACAGAATATTTTGATATCTTTTTAAAAGCTCTGACTCAATCAACCTTCTCCTGTGTTACGTTTAGTGAGGTCAAGATTTTCTAGGAGAAAATGTATTCCAATGGCTTTTCAAACACACTTACTTTTGCCTGTCTCTCCAGCACTCCGGCTGAGCTTTGACTAGTCTTAAGTTGTGGATCTCTTGAAATAAGGAAGTTTCTAAAATGAGGTTGTGTTGTACAGTAATATCTCTTACTAGATACCTTGATCATTGAAAAAAATACAGATGAGTTTTAGGATGTAAAGATGCTGTGGACTGGGAAGTAAGTGACCAGGCAGCCGATGTGTCCAATGGCACAGTGACCTGAGAGCGCTAACCCCGCAGCTCTGCTGCCTGCCTACAGCACAAGCCCCAGGCAGGCTTGTAGTCAGGAAAATGCCCTTTTACTTCTGAAGCAAATACGGTTTTCCTTTTTTGGGAGCCAGTGAGAGTGATGCCCTACATTTCAGAGGCACTTTTTACTCAAGAATCACAAAAGGCTTGATTTTTTGGAGGATTTGAAATTTAACTTATGGATTTTCCACAATACTTTTGCCACTCTAAAATGTAGTCACTGGGCTGAGTTTCTTCAAGTTGAAAAGTTTCAGGAGGACAGCTGAATAATAAATTTTATTTGTAATGTATGCATCAACTACTTTCTAGATTGGACAGCATTTTGCAGATGGGAAGCAGATAATAATAAAGCAACTTCTTACCATTCAAAAGGACTGTTTGAATTTCTGGAGTTAGAATATTAGACTTGCAGCCAAGATGATACAGAATAGCTACAGCTTCATTTTGGAGCCTTCAAAGATGAGTAAAGTTACAAATTATGAGTAAATAATACTGTAAATGCGGATTGGTTGAAATGTTCCCAGACGTTTTGCAGCAGCTTTTCATACTTCAGATATTTTTACATGAGATATGATCTAGTTGTGTCATTCCTTTTATTTTGTATGTCTTTTTTTTTTCTTCTTCTTTTTAACTTTTTTCAGTCTTTTTACTTTCTGTAAGGGAACCTCTTGCACTCTCTGCAATGATAGCACTCATTTCCTCTTGTAGCCCCAGGTGCTGGAGGTAGATGTAGACAGCTGTAGGGCTCTCCTGCTTTTGAACTTGGCAAATAAACTGCTTGTGACTACATAGATGTTTGTTTTGCACTGTGAAGGCAGAGTTGCACACAATTTTCTCTCTTAATCCTACAGATGTCTGCATGTTTAAATTGTAGAAATGGCTTTTAGATACCTAGAACAAAATGTTTTACTTAGGAAGCAAGACAAAGCTGTTAGTATGCAAACCTGCAGCAGAGCTTTCAAATGAGCTATTTCAGAAGTACGAGTTTGCTGGTAAATGTGTCTTGTATTGTCTCTATACCCAAATAATTTGTTTCTTCAGCCGTTTCTTCAGTGGTGCACCCTTATTTGCGCTGGTGAGACCTCAGACAAGTCTTTCTGCCCTAAGACAGACATCTTTGTTCCTCAGACACCACACTGGCATGCCAGCAGCTGCTTCACTTTATACAGTGCTTTGATAAAGACAGCGTAGAAGTTCACTGCAGTATTAATTGCATGTTGTTTTAATAAGGGCTTCCTCTCTTGAGTCCCAGCAGAGGATCACCTGTAGCTTGGAGGCTTGTGTTAACCACAGCAGACTAGTATATGGAGTCCTGATGTGGGGGAGCAGCTGAGGAAGGAGAATTGATTGCTAACTCTGACAATGAAATGTACAATAATCTCCGTGGCTCTTAGATCCTTTGTGCCGGACTTCATTAAGGTCAAGAGAAGGAAGGAAAGTACTCTGATCATTTCGACACCTTTCGTTCCATACTGCAGTGTGTATGGAGTGGCAAAAGCCCTCTTTCCTCCTCATCATATGATGGCAGCAAGAGGAGAGACCCTATCATCTCTTTTTTTCTCCCTGGCAGCAGGCAGGCAGGAAGAGATGAGATGTACAACCCTTCTCCCACACTCTCGCTCCATCCTCATTAGCCTGAGAAAGCCGAGGGGGAAAGAGGCACGGGAGACTGAAAATGAGTTTTCAAGAAAGATAGACAACCCTGTCTTTGGAGCACAGAAAGGAGGCCATGAGGGATAGGAGGTATAAGGCTGAGATGGGAACAGCAGCGTAGCACCCCTGGCACGCGGCTGAGTGGAATCAGGCTGTGTGAGCCAGGGGCCCATCCCCTGCTCTGCACTGATGACCAGCATCTGGTACCAGCTCATGGCAGACACCTCAAAACAGCAGCAGTGAATCCTTGAGGGAAACACTCAGAAGGTTAGAGAGGGAAATGCTTTTCATTCTCTTGGCTTTTGATCCCTGTGTATTTCCTGCCTAGCTAGTTTCTTTCCTTTTTTCTGTAGCATTGATTTCCCATGAGCTTTTTTATTTTTTGTTGGGGACGATGTTTTTAACATGTCAGCTGAAAAAAAACCTCAAAAACATAAAGTCTCAGATCTTAGCATAGGTGACTCCTGACGGCTTAGAGGTCGGCTGAGTTGAAGTTGGTGGTACGCCTTTAAGATTGGAAATAATAAGGGAAGTTAAGCCAGGCCAGCTGAGCTCTGCAGAAGGGGCAGTTCTGGGAAGATAATCGCCCCATTAGAGCTTCTCATTCTGCCATAGTTATGGGCTTGTCATTACTGTGGTTTTCTGGCTATCATCTTACACCTGGAGAGCATTAGCACAGGATTCAGTTCCTTGTAGAATTTCCTCAAATGCATTTGTTTGTGGAAGTTAGCTGTTGCATTTGATGTGACATTTATAATAATTATAATTCCTTCCTCCTGAGACAAATCCTTGTTTTGTTCTTGAGAATGTTTTTTTGCACTAGCACTTCCTTTCTGATATATTTGCTTTATAGTTTTAAGTCCCTTTGAACAAAGAGATTTCTTGTTGTTCCTTATTTATTGCCATAACCACAGTCTTTCCTGACTGGAATGGTATGTTTGTGGGCATTCATAACTTCTTTTGTGTTAGCATTCCAACATCTGGACTTGGAGGTCCTTACTAAGTGCCTCTGATCCATAATATGTGCTGGAGATCATCCTCCGTGGAGCTCTTATTTCAGCTGTTGCTGTGGGACATCAAATATATTTAATCCTATGTATCTTCCTAACAGAGAAAAAAAAAAGAGTTGGAAAGACCAGCAGCAGCAAGGGAAGTGTTGCTGTAGTTACAAAAGGCATCCCACTGGTGCAGGAGAGGTTGACTCACGTCAGTCTGCTGTGGCGCACAGTGAGGAGGCATGTTTCTACTCCTTCAGAAAAGAGCAGTGTGTGTCCCTGTCTAGCATATGTGTATTAGCCAGCTGGTGACCTGGCCAAGCTCCTGCCTGGCAAATCTGTCCTTTTCATACACTGATATATGGGCTAATGTATCCAGCCCTTCACAAAAGGGAGAAGTCCCGAGCAATGCCATACATCGATGTCCTACCTCTCTGGCACTGGCTATTTCAGAAAGCCAGCTCCTGTCATGGGAGCCTTTTCTTCCTCCCCAATAAAAATAACCAGACCTACAGGATAAGGTATTTCCTTTTCCTCACAAGTGAATAACATCCTGACACCTCCATGCCTCAGGCTTAATGCACACAGAAGAAGCAGTTATGTGACAGACTGCTTCCTCCCCAACTTCCTCCATGACTCAGTTGTTTCCCATGTACTCACAGCACAGGTCGACCTGTCCCCTGTCACAGGTGTGCAGGACCCTCAGGACCAGTGACCTGCACAGAGGTGGTGAAGGAGGTACTCACTCTGGGTGTTGTACCTGCTTCTAATTCCCTGTGGGAAGACTCATTTCACAGTTGACTAAATGAGGAATAATTAGGTTCCTGAACACAGGTACTGCTATACCTATCTTATATATCTTAACACAGGTGCTTACCCTCCTGAGGTACAGCATCTTGTGGATTGCTGCTCTGTACCACTGCAAACCCACTAATGAGGTGGATGTGTGAAATGGTGGTCTGGTCCACAAAACCAACAGGAAATTCTTCCACAGGAAACGAGGTGAAATATGTGGTTGTGTCTGCTGCAGACTTTAGGCAAGAGAGTAATTTATCAAGGAGGAAGCTATATCATCCTTCTTGTTAATGCTTTACGCATGCATTTTTACTCAAGTGCTTGACGGTATCCATTGTACTTTATGACTGACAGTAACAGAAATGGCCCCCATGCTGTAGGGTCTGGACAGCGAGCACTTGGCATTAGTGCCATTACTCTGGCCAAGGCATTGGCGTGTTGGTTTTTGGGAAACGTGTCCTTGTGAGTGCTTCAGCAGGGTGCCTAAAGCAGAGCTGACAGGTAAGGCAGCGCCTGTGCCAAGCACGGTCAGATGACACTGTATCATGCAGGGCAAAGAGGGCTTTTCGTGACCCTTGTTTTCTGACACATGTGACCCCACATCGGAATAATTTAAGTGGATTTGTGTCCATGTGCCACTGCACCTGTGTGCAGTTGTATTTTCTGCCCCTCCCTGACTCAGCAGCTTGGGGAGGCCTCCGCTTGCTGCTGCGGGACTGGTCACCAATGCAGAAATGGATTATACAGAGACGGTAGTTTATAGCCATCAAATCTTTTTGGAAAGGGGCTGGTTTCTCCGGGTTCCCACTGTCAGTTACATAGAGAGCAGCAGCTCTCTGCTCTGAATCAGTGGCTGAAAGAGGAGCAGGGTGGAAGACGAGCTCTCCTAGGCCAGAGTGATAATGAAACCTGTTATGAGGGAACTGGCCTGGATAAAGAACAAACCTTACCCTCCATTTGATCACCTGCTTTTTTCTTTGTTTTGTTTTGTTTTGTTTTGTTTTGTTTTGTTTTGTTTTGTTTTGTTTTGTTTTGTTATGTTTTGTTATGTTTTGTTTTGTTTTCTAGCTGGATTCAGGCCTTGGTCTGATAAATCATGCAGCCACATGTGTCTTATCTCTGGAGGGGCTAGATGGAAAGAGAGGGAGTTGAGCAGCGAGGGAGGGGAGAGGAGGGGAGGTGGGACCATGTATTTCCTCAGCAGCCCATAGCTAATCAGCTAACACAGTGGTTCTCAGCCTGTGGTCCACAAATCCCTGGGGGGCTGCGATGTCATCACAGGGAATCTTTAAAGGCTTAAAGTAAGGAGTGGGCAATGTCCAGCCTGGAAACATTTGGTCTGGCCCACAGAGGAAGACAAGCTCATAGAAATATCCACAGATATCCACTCTGAACCTGCAGTTCCCCTTCTCTCCAAATTTGAAGACCCTTCATGAGAAAACTGAAAGAAATATTTGATGCAGTCTAGTGCTTTAAATCTTGAATTAAATCTTCGTGGTCCATGGCCACAAAAGGTATGTAAAGTGGGTCTGTAGGGAAGGAAACCTCTGAGCTAACAAATATCAGCCAGAACTTCAGTCCATGTGCACTTTAGGTCCTGATACAAGTCTGGTTTGCAGTAGCCTTCTTAGCCCCTGTCCTATGTTCTTGCCTTCTCCTTCCTCTCACACTGGCAGTGGTGTCTTTGCAGTGAGAGCTGATATGTGATATGAAAGATAATCTTTTTTACCTCATTAATTTATAGTGGGATCAACACCCTGAGCAGGCATAACACAAAGAAGCACAGATATTCTGCTCTGGATCCACCATAGGTCAGCTTCAGTTGCTCCTCTGCAGTGTGCAAAGGGCAGAGGCAGGAGTTTGTCATTTAACAGGAAGTGCAAAGATAGCCAATTAGGCCTTCTCTCTCTCATAACATCAAATTTGATATAATATTACTAACAATTCTGCTTTTGATAGTACCTGCAGTAGATAGGATGGCTGCTGGGTTTTTGTTCGGCTGGATTTCCTTTTTCTTCGAAGAATCGCTTATGCCCTGCTTTTAGAACACAAAGGTGGACTCATCCTTCCCATCTGTTGCTTTATCTGAGTGTTAGAGCTTGGGTTTGCATCCCTGCTGTTGTCTGAGGTCAGCTGGATTTTAGGCAGTGGTAAGTAGCCCACAGTAGAGAAAGCATGGCCATAATACAGTCCTGTCAAGCTGAAGTTTTTTCCTTTTCTTCACAATAACTATTCCTAGAGAGCTTCATCTCAATGTAATAGTCCTTCAGTTAAAAGTGATTTAAAAAAAAAAAGAAATCAGCATGACTGTAGGTGGTTGCCAGCTTCTAGGTTCTTTGTAACAATCCAGCTTTGTACTGAAATGCCCTACCCCTTATAAATGAACACCAAACAACCTGCTTTTTTGCGCGCCCCTCCCCTTTTGTTTTTAAGACCTTTAAGAATTGTGGTTATGAAAAAATATTGAAAAGTATAAATAAGTTACAGGTCCACTGCATATTCAGTCATAGAAGAAGATAAGACACCTCCTTAGATCACACGAGAATTGAGTGAAAGTGGAGAATAAAATCGCTGTTTCCCAGGTGTTGTGTTTGTACCATCCTCACCCTCAGCCAGGCAGTCCTGTCTTGCCTGTGTGGGTTCTGGCACGGGATACTTAATACCGCACGAAAAACACATTGTTCCTGTATGTGCAGCGTTTGTCAAACAGTGGTTTGAGATTTAGATGGACATGGTTGATAGGAAGGTCACCATTATGTACCCCACAAGAATGAGCACAACTGCGCATCCATTCATTGGATCAATACAGCTGCTGTTGTGAGCTGTAAATGGCTTCCTTGACCAGATTTTAACAAAAGAGGTTTCACGTTGAAGAGGGTGCAATGTTCTGTCTTTTTATGCAGGAAAGGTACAGCTTTCTGAACTGATCTGACCTTTACTATATTTTTTTCTTAAGTTTCACACCTGTATTCAGATGGTTATGTGTACAGGCTTTAATAAGGAATATCCTTAATGTTGCAAAGCCTTGTTCTGTATTTTTGCAGAAGAGTTTTTAAAATGAAAGATTAAAAATCTCATATACTCATCAAGTAGGGTCTTCTGTCCTCTTCTGCTCTTCCAGATGTTTCTCATATAACCTGCCTGCAATGGAGCAAATGATTCCATTGCTCCAAATTTGTTTTTAAAAAACCCCAAAACATATGGGGAATATAGAGGAAGCATATGCCTGCTAAGTGAAACGTCTTGGTAAATAGAGAGGGGCATCCTGCAAACCAGTGTGTTCTGCGTGTCTGTCTAGTGCCTAGTGTAAGGATTTCCTTTTGCCCCCAGGCACCTAAGGTTCTTGCTATCCCTCCCTCCTCATATTCAGAGACCTTCAACAGAGGCTCTTGAGCAATGGCAGAAGATATTGGGATGTCCACCTAGGGCAGAGGGAATACAGAGAAGGCATCCAAAACCACATTTCCAAAAGGAGACCTGAAACTGCTGGTACCAAGGCAGTTTTGGAGTCATTAGCTTGGGAGCACCGTACTGAAGTCACACTTCACACACAGGAGTTCAGAGGAAGGATGTAGGGGGTGATGAATCCAGCTCAGAGCAGACTCAGATACATTTGGCATTGTACGAGCTGGGGACAGCCAGACAGATGTCCAGCCAGACATCTCTTGCATAGCTGAGATGTGAACGAGTGCAGGTTTCTAATAAGGCTGAGTGTCAGTGCCACGGCGCTGAGCTGATGGAGTCTGTGCTGAGTGACAGCACGGGGAGCAAGGATGGCACTTTTGCTTATTATATTTCTGTGAATAAATGCATAGATCTGAGGGTGAAATTTGGAAAAAGTCTGGGACTCATGAGAATGCTCACAGGTTTGTCAGGTATCCCCCTGCCAGATGCAGTCTCTGCAAGGTTGCTGCTCCTCCTGGATCTGCTGTTGTTATGTCACTTGAAAGCTTTTATCTCTTCCCTTAAATTTTCTTTGGCAGCCATTGTTTAGATGTTTTTACTTGGAGTTTTAAATGATAAAATTTCTATCTAAATCATACTGACTAATGACATACTAAAAAAAGCCCAACAGAATTTCCCCCCTGCAGGAAATGGGAATGTTTTGAACTTTTGTTTACAGCTTAATTACAGGCTTTTAATATAGCAAAAGACTGAAGCTTTGCAGAGGAGAGAAGTTTTTAATTAAATCATTAGGTGCTTTAGAACTGGAATATGTTTGTCCTTCTTTGTTGAATAGGAATGCTGTCAGGATTCCTGAATTGAAGATTTTGGGGTTTAAAGGACTTTCCTGATTTGTTTAATGTTTGTTTAAATCACCTTTCCCTAAGCTTCAGATGTGCTCTGAAAGCACCTTTCCTTTTCTTCCCCAAGCCTGGTGGATCTGCAGCACTGGCAGTGGTGCTGTCAGTGGGAGTGAGCCCTGTGCAGGCAGTGCCCAGGAGGATGGAGACTCTCCAGTTCTGTGTTCCCAGCAAAACACCTGAGGGACAGAGGCAGGTCGTGGTGAACAGCACCCTTGGTAGGATGGCAATGAGAAGTTTTTTGGAGAGGAAGGATCCTTTTTCAAAGTGCTAAGTATCCTACCCTGAAATGAAATCAGGTGGGTTTCTATCAAAATGCAGTTTTTACATCTAGCCTTAACGATGATTAAGTAAACAAAGAATTATTCAGAAGACTTAAACTATTGCAGATGTGCTTATCGCTCAAAGGACATGAGATAGGTCTCTAGTCCTAGTCTCCTCACATTACTTCAGTCAGAGACTACCCTAATTCTGGGTGGCTTATCCACCCACTCTGAGTAGCTTGAGCAGCTTGTTTGGCTAAAGTGTGAGTTGCTTGTAGGTCTGTTGGAAAACTCTTTTCCTCACAAGCTGGCCTACAGACAGCTTTTTCTGTTCAAGCTACTGGCTTTTCTGATCTGAATCTCTCCTCCAAGAGTGTTGTATACCTGTGTGGTTAGAAGACTCTCTGTGGAAATTGGGAAAAGCTTCCTCGGCTGGGTGGGAGGAGGAGGCTGAGCTCAGCAGCCTGGCTGGGTGGTTATGCACAGTGATCTCCCAGACCAAGGGAAGCTTTTGCCAGCTCCTGTTTCTCATTCAATTTTGTAAATCTGGCTCTAGGGGTGGGAAAAAAAAAAGTCTAGTTGTAATTTCTCAGTGATGTGGGTTATATTTGCAAACAGTTGCAGGATGATTGACATAGCTTTGGGTGGCGTTGTGTAAAAAGAACGTTTATTGTTGTTTGGAGGCAGGGAGAAGATATCCCTGGTGAGGTTAGCTGGGCCCATCTGCAACAGGATCTGGGTGTTAAACAGTTTTGCTCAGTTTTCTGACCAGCCTTCATGAATGGAATTAATTTTTCTCATGGGTCAAAACCAATGATAATTTGGGATGAAACTGGATTTTACAGGCAAGGAAAGAGCCATTACCTAGAACAGACTGTCAGAAAGATTTGGCTTGCAGGACACTTAAATGCTATTGGAGCACTTAGTGTCTTTGCTTCCCATTCTAGATAGAGTTCTTTTTTTTCCTTCTATCAGCAGTTTGTTCCTTCAGAGTAGATAAAAGCAAATCATATTCAAACCACTTCTTGGCATCTCCTGGCCATCTTACTCTTGTTCCTTATAACCTGAAAGTCTGTGCTATCAAGTGAAAATATATCTCCAAACTTTTTGGTGATACTACTTGGTTTACAATTTGTAACTTGCCTTTGGACCTTGGATGTTTGGACCTTGCTCTTTGCAGTATGGTAGTGTTTTAGAAGTACAGTGTGGAATACTAGGATCATACAGTTTTCCAGCCCTGTGAGAAGGTGGAACAAAATTTACAGTCATAGTCTTGTACCTTTCTGAATGGTATTTGTGTACGTGCTTGGAAACAGGTCATGCCACCTGTATAGTGGTGAGTCAAGTACAGACCATCATGGCTTCACCATTAGTGTTTGATGTACATCACATTACTGCCTACCGTCACGTCTGGGCTTGGCACTTGGTTCAGCACTGCGTGGGCATACAGTAAGTTGGAAGTAGAAGCTGGGTTGTAGGTGGCTGTGGTGCACGTATGGAGTCAACTAGAATGACTTGAACTTCATGCAAATGCAGTCTTCATTTCTTTGGGATTTTCACGTGGCTGGATTATAACAGATTACCACCAAAGTGACTAAGTAGTAGATTAACACTAAAGTGAAAAGGTATATCCAGGTAGAGAGGACAGGGCTGATCCTTCAGTGAACACTATCTATGTACTTTGACAGACTAGGTTCAGGAAGGATGCTGCAGCCAAAATGCAGGTTTTGCAGAAACTGGAGAGATTAAATTCTGTTTAACTAGGTTATCTGTCTTTTTTGTGCCCTTTCAGATTGGTTGATAGATTTTAAATGGAATAGGAACAGAATCATTTGAAGCTAAGGACTGCAGGTAACTTGAAAGTGGGGGTCAGCTGGGTTTAAGTTATCCACTCTCTGTCGATAAGCTTGAGTAACTCTTACAGCTTGCCACCATGCATTTTTCGTTTTCCAGGAACTGCCCTGGTTTCTCCTTATCTCTCTACCTGCTTTTAGTTTGTAAATATTTCTGATGAGAGCTTCTGTAGCTTATTTGATGCAGTAGTGATTTGCTTGTGTAGAACATGCTGGCATTTCATCTGCTCCCCCTGCCCCTTTCCAGGAGATGCTCTCCAGCCCTTTGGTCACAACATCCACTTTCAGGCAGGGGGACACGTTCTTGGCAGCAGTTTGGTCACTGCACCCCTAGGTTTGTCCAGGCTGTGTAGGTGTGTGCTGCCCACACCTCATGACTTTTTGATCCTTAGTTAATTCTTTCATTTCAACTCTTTTTCCCAGTACTCGTGACTGACTCCAAGCTCATCTGTATTAAAAAAAAAAAAAAAAAAAGATAAAAGATAAAAAGCATACTTAAGGTAAACATCTGGAAATTTAGCACGATTGTAAAACCAGTATTAGGAATATTTAGAGTATTCCTGTCATCCTTCAGTGAGGATAAAACCTTCTCTGGCAAATTGTCGGAAGCCTCTGAGACTCGTATCGCTTGCTGCCAGGCCTGGTTTGTCCTTGTGAGCACCCTTGCTTTTTTCCCCAGCTGGTACCCGTGTTTACTGCATTTCTTCTTTTAAAAGTTTCCCTCATTTGTTGCTCACGTCTGGAGGATGGGCTTCTTAGAGGATGGAGTTTTCTTCATCAAAGGTGTCAGGTCTTTGATTTCTTCACAAAGTTGCACACCATTCTCTGAATTACCAAGCTACAGGTTTTTTTCTGAGAGTAATGAATAACTGTTTCTGCAGGTTTCCAGTTTGCCATCCAGCTGCTATGACTGCTGATGTGCTTCTCCGAGCTGGCACTTACCGTGTATGAAAATTGAATGGCTCAGGTTCAATTTTAGTTTAGCTTCAGAAAGGATGTAAGTGCTACTGCTCCTGCCCTGCCCATTGCAACCCTTCTCCTTTACTCACTCCAGCAGGACCTTTGCTACCAGAGTGTCTACTTCCAAGTGGAGGTAGGCTAAAAACGTAGGCAATAATAGGGAGGTTTATGGCCTTTTTTTTAATAAAGGGATCCTGAACTAAGCAGCATGTGAAGGATTCGTTCCTTGGCCTTTTGCTGAAAGCGCTGTGAGTGGCACGTGTGTTTCCTGCAGCTGTTCTTGGTGTCTTTGCTTCCACAGAGCAGCCACTGGAGCCCTGCTGGAAACTCTAACCACCCATATGTCTCTGAGAGATGTTTGCCGGCTAGACAAACAAGTGAATTAATGCAGGGGACAATGTAGGTAGTGGGTTCTGCAGATTATCACCTTTAAATTTTACTGGTTCTGATATTTCATCTCATTAAAAAAAAACAGTGATCTGGAGTATTTTTTTTTGCCTTCTAACAGATTGAAGATTATTTCCACGGGAGCTGGGAATATGCAAATGATGTTAGCCCAAAGTTCACTTACTAGCAGATACTATTCTTCATCTTACTGTTGAGTGAGTGAGCAATGGTTACCTACAAACTGTCTTACAGTGGATATTTTTTTTCTGTTCCCATTAGCAGAAACCTCAGAGGGGGCTTTCTTCTCTTCCTACTGTAGCAGCTGAAGATAAATGTAATTAAATGTGGTCCACAATCCAATTTATACTTCCCCATAGCAGGAAGATGGAACACAGAATCTGCTCTGTGACACTGAAGGATTTGTTTTTTCCCAGCTGCTGTTAGTGGAATTTGGGGCTCTGAGTAATAGGGTTCAGACTTGTCAGAAAACCTTCCTTTGAGGTAGGCATTGTATTTTCTCACTTAGAAATTACATCTTTTACCAAATCAGAGCAGTACATAGACAAATGTGTTTGAAGCTTGGCAGAATTTATATCATCTTCTTAATTCAGTGGCATATAAAAATGCCTGGCTGTTGCTTCTATTTGTGTGACAGTTATAATCAACCAGCATGGTGATTATCATTTTACATTTTTTAGGAATCTCACAGACAGAAGTTCTTCCATCACGATAGGCATAATTATTTTGTTTAATTAGTAGAAATACTAACTTTTTCTGCTCAAAGTTTGACATATGAAACTTTTTTCTTTTCTTTTGCAGAATGCGAAGTTGTCATGTTTCTTAAATAATCTGTTGAGTCAAATTCAGTGTTCTTTGCTATATAAAATCAAGACAAGACACTGTAATATATTTTTGGATAATATCATACTCTGAAGACCAGTGATCAACACTGGGATGTCCCTTTCACAGATTCAGGCCACATCTCTACTAAAAAATGGTGCAGATAGAGGTCCATCTGATCTGACAGACATCTTCCCCGGCAAGGCTTGCATTTGTAGAGATAAATCTGTACAAGGAGTATGAAGCATGGTGATGTGATCTCGTTCAGGGATTTACTGGGTGGTAGGTGCCATCCCTCACTGAGCACTGAGTGAGTGAGGGAGGAGCTCCAGTCCCCCATGCCACGGGGACACCTCACCAATGATATGGGGTGATGGGGACAGTCCCTGGTCTCTGCTGTCCCCTGAGCCCTGCACAACTGGTGCCAGGGAGGAAGGTGCTCATGGGCAGGGGCTAATGCTGTGCCCAGAAGTGTGCCAGTAACTAAACCAGACTGCGCAGCTCTGGTGTGTTGCCCAGGACAGTGTCTTTGCCCCACTTGGTTGGCTAGACTAGACAGGACCGTATGCAACTACAAGGACATATTTTGGTGAGTGATTGGCACGGGAAAGGGAATATAAGGTTTTGAAAGTGCTGTGAAGGCATCACAGTGGCATAACTGTTTGTCTCAGTGAAGAAGAGGAACATCAGGGATCTCTCGCAGCAAAAAAATTGTAAAGTTGTTTTAGAACAAAATAGCAGAAGTACTCAAAATGTTAAATTTGCACTTTTTTTAGAAGTTAAATGTGTCAAAGGTAAAGGAGCAATAGTAAAAGTATTTTGCTGCATGTTAGGCAGGTTGGACCGAGAAGGGAACTGGGTTTCATCCTGGCACACAGAGCACAAACTGCAGTTTCCTTTTTGTCCTTAACTGGACTGTGATTTCACCTTGGGACTTAAAAAGCTGTCACTGAAAGTCACAGCTGGGTCAAATGCATGCTCTTATTTATGCTATGCAGGAGAGTCTGTGTCGTACTAAAAATGTTTTACTGACCTCTTAAAGATGTGCCATGCATGGAGAATCATTTTCACAGGCTGTAGGGAGAGCGTTTTCTCTACTTATTAATTCCCGAGTCTTATCACAGTGATAGTCGTCAGTGTACAGGAGGAGCCACATCTGATTGATGTACAGATTTCATGGCTTCCCTGCTCGCCCTGCTGCTCAGGAGCTCCTGCCCTGCACTGCTACCAGCATAACTCTCTTCTTAACAGCTATGTTACCTGCCGGAGGTCCAGAGTCATTTATTTTTTGTCAAGAAAAGACACATCTTTCAACATTTAATTTCTAGGAAAAGCCTTCAGACATTTTCACTTGTCAGCTGTCCACCTGAGATATTATGAAGAAAAGGTTGTATTGTAGCAGAGCGTAACAAAATGAGATGGCAGGGAGGTGTCTGCCTCTCCAGAGGTAAAGGGTGTGTGCCAGCACCAAGCCTGGGGCCATTTCAGGGAGGTGGCAGTGGATGCATTGTCTGTCACAGAGTGGACACGGCTGCTCTGCCCATCCTCAGCTCCATACTCAGCCCTGCAGCAGCTGGGGCGAGAACTTAACCTGGCTTCACCCAGCTTACAAGTGTGGAAGCTGATGAAGATCACCAGGTTTTCATTAACTGTTCAGATCCTGACATGATTTTTTTTCTGCTGCATACTTCCCTTTATACGGTGTTCTGCACTTCAAAGAAACGTTAGAAGAACCTTTCGGAAGCAGATGCTGCAGCTACCAAGTATTTTGTAGTTAGTGCACAGATGCAATAGCAAGGCCATACGTACACTACTTGTTGAAGTACTGGTGCAGTACCTTGTAGCTGAATACTTTTTTCTGCTTAGACTCAGCTAGGGGAGAATGATGTGAAATATTCTTTGAATTGTCACGTTATAGCTTTCAATAAAATAAACTTTTAGAGTTTGGGGAAATGGAGCAGAAAGGGCATCTAAAATTAGGGTGCTGAAGGAGTGGAGTTGCCTTGAATTATTTCCAGGATAACTGGGAACTTGCTTTCACTACAGATATGATTTTCTAACCAGCATTTGGAGCTTACTCTGAAAAATCATAGCACTTACACAAGTCTGAAATCAGTTTCAGATACTTCTTACCATTTAAATTTAATTAGAGGAGTCCTGAGTTAGTAAAAACACCACAATAATTTGAGTGCTATAGAGGAGTGAAAAAAAGTGGACTGCAATCTGCCATGTTGAAATAATTGAGCATCGTTAGGCAGGACTGAAAGATTCCCCAGTGCTTCAGCAGCTCCTGCGTGCTCAGAACACCATCTCCAAAGCACAAATTAAAATGGGAAAGGGAAGGGTTACTGTGTCTTCCATCTGCCTTACAGTTTCTCCTTTTTGCTTCTGCTTACTGGGGAAATAGTGAAAAAATGATATAGCGGTGACCAAATGCAGTTGTGTGTGGGAAACAAAAGATTATTGAGAAGTCCTCTATGGCAAGAATGGATTTGTTTAATAGGCTTGCCTGCATTTTAGTACAAAGTCAATGATGGTGATCCCAGTGTCTATAAACCTGCATCCATCCAGCATTGTTTTTACATTTTAGCATCAACTTTAAGACTACTCCTTTTCATCTCCATACCTTGCCATTTGTGGCTATAGTTTAATGGGTATATCACTCATCTCAGAGCAGCCCTTTGGAGGTCAGCAGTCCACACCACCTAGTAAGGAGACTCTATGGCCAGTTGGTCACCACATCAAGTAGTTAAGAAGCTTAGGGCTGTGGGCCCAGAAAAAAACCAGAGGTGGGGCACTGGGCCTGGAAGTTTAATTTAAATCAGACTGGTTTGGGGAATGCTGATTGTGATACATTTGTTGACTTCTTTGCACTCCTGTGGTCATTTTTCCATTGGCAGAGGCTCTGTAATGGTTAATGTTGTATTGCTTATTTCATCTTCTCCCAGGTTACTTGAGATAGGACAAGAGGAAATGGGCTCAGGTTGTGCCAGGGGAGGTTTAGATTGGATATTAGGAAGAATTCCTTTACTGGAAGAGTAGTGAGGCATTGGAACAGACTGCCCAGGCAGGTGGTGGATTCACCATCCCAGGAGGTGTTCAAAAAACGTGTAGATGTGGCACTGGGGGACATGGTTAGTGTTGGGTCAATGGTTGAACTTGTTGATCTTAGAGGTTTTCTCCAACCTTAATGATTCTGTGATGCTATGATTGTACAGGTAATTAACTCTGTAAACAGTGCCCTGAGCTGCTGGAAACTTTGCAGCTATACTCAAGTCTGTCAGGGCTTTAAAAGAAAGTAACAAAACACAAACCAAGGAAGAATTATCATAGTAATTTTTAAAAAGCAATATTCTGAGTTCCTTAAAATAGAGAATTCCTGCAGAAAGTATTGTCCTCTTCAGAACAGCTTCTCTGCTGATCGTCAAAGATCATCCCACTCGTAAGTCTGAGTTCCTGTCACGGTCCCAGTCCTGTGGCCGTGGCAGATGTGTGCCAAGCTCTGCAGCCTCCCAGTCTGGCTGCTGCCACGGTGCCCAGCTGCCCGCAGCCTCTCCAGAGGGCTCAGGTGTGCTCCAGCCGAGCCTGGGGAGGACCTGGTGTTTCGCTCACCTGCCTAACCTGCTGCTGGGAAATGACCTTGGCTATACCTACCATCTTTTCGGAAGGTTTCAAAAGAGGCTGAGGCTGATCTGTAATGACACTGACATGAGTGGTCTGAGCTACACCTGCCATTGTCTTCCCTGCTCTGACAATACCCATGGAGCATAACAAGCGGGAAGCACTTCTGTTCCCTCTATGGGTTAGTCCTTCTGTCTGTAGGACCTCTGGTGCTGAGACATGGTGGCCTGGGAGAGTTGTGTAGCCTGGATGTAAGAGGAAAATGCTGCCTGCTTTGATAGCAGTAGGTCTGTTGGATGAGCATAAGCTCCTTGTAAGTTGAATATAGTAATCCCAGCATGTGTAAAGTTAGTGACAAATCTCTGTTTCAGGTAGGTCAGAATTTAGTTTATAAGCTTTGATCTTTTGCTTTGGCATTAATTTTCTGGGAGGTGTGAGCTTGATCATTAATAAAACAGCTGTAGAGATGAAGGGGTCCTTTTGTTCCACTTTATGGCATGGCATAGCTAAAATAACATTTCCTTAGGTGCTAGTTAAAATAGAGAATTTACACTTTGAACACAGAAAAGCAAGTATGTAACAAGAATATAGCATAGACCATGTACTGGGTGAATTCTGTTGAATAGGTAAGGGACAGCCTGTCTTCTGTAAAGAATTTTCTGTGCAGAGAAAGTAACCAGAAGGAAGGATACATTTCATCTACTGATTAGAGCAATCACAACAGTCTATTATAACCAAATTAAATAATAAACTTACAGAAATATGTGGCCAGGAAGGGGTATGGGGTTTTTTTGTGGGTGTTGGTTTTTTTTGTTAGTTTGTTTTGTTTGGTTTTGTTTGTGGGTTTTGGGTCTGTTTGGTTTTTTGGGGGTTTTTTTTGTAGAGTCATTGGTGGGAAGAGGAGAAAGGTCTGGGCATACTGAATTTCCTTTTAATTTTTTTTTCATTTTCTCATGTGCCCAGAATTTAAGTCTGCAAGGAGAGGCTCATGGTATCTTTAAAAAGCATAAAAAACAAAACAAAACAAAACAAAACAAAAACACCAAAACAGATGGCCAAAGCCCTTCAGAAGCTTCAGAATAAGTTGTCACATAGACCTTGACAGTTTAGGTGGCCTGAATGGGTTTTTAGACACCTACTGCATGATTGCCTGTCTGCTTGGCAGACAAAAGATGCCTTGTCTCTCTCTCTCTCCTCTTCTAATTTTTTTTTTTTTTCTCTTTTTCTCTTTCCTTTCTCATGCTACAGACCTTTGCCTTGAATGAGAGGGTTGGGGTAGATTCTGCCTTGTTTCCTTCTTAAATGTGTTTTGGGGCTTATCTGATGTTGCTTCTTTGGTCTTCTGTGCACTGGTGGTTTGCAGAGCTGATCTGCACATCTGGGGGTGGGGCCGGTGGCTTGCAGGGGGGCATCTGCTCCCACAGCGGGAGGTGGAGGCTGGGGCGCTGGTGGAAGACCTTCCATCAGACTGTTGGGGCAGAGGCATCTTGCACTTTGCTCTCTTCTGGCCAACAGTGTTTTGGGATGAGCTGGGATTTTAGTGGTTATCACCACAAAGTTCCCTCTCCTCTGAGGGACAGAAGTTTTTGTCGTCAGAGTCCCTGTGACCAGGAGTCCAAAGCATGCAGTGCTGAAGGTTTGGTAGGCCGTGGTGCCAGCACCTAGTTATGCGTGCAGAGGAGCAGCTGCCGCAAAAGCAGCGGCACTCAAAATGTGGTGCAGACAGACTGCCTACTTAAATCCACGGTCGCTTGGCAGTAGCACTGTGGCAAGAAGTGTCCTGCCAAGTCATGAGCTGGCACGGTGCCCTTCATTCAGGCTCGGACTGTAGGCAGCCAAGTGACCAGCAGCTGTGGCTGTGAATAGCAGGAGGGCATTAGTCCAAGAACAACAAGAAGAAAAGCTTCTTCAGCTACATGTAGAGATTTTCTTGGCTCTTCCAGGCATGTCTTCCCATTTCAAGGGGAACTGGAAGGTGAAAGGTGCTCTGATACAACCACCCATTGTGGATCCTGTCCGCTGGGATCCCCCAGTTACAAGGTTCTGGTTGGAGGCATGTAATTGCTCAGCCTGTGGCTGCAGTAGGTAGGAGCATGTTTGCTTAAATGTGTAGAGCAAAGTTTGAAGCTTCAAGGAGAGAATTTGTTCTTTGTCTGATCTTTGTTTCAGCACGACTGAGGTGGCCTGTAAACAACCGTCTTCGTCCTGCAAATGGCTTCTTCACTAGCTTTTCTGCTAATGGCTGCAGGGCTATTTTTTTATCTTTAAGTGTGCCAAAGTGCTTGAATGAATGAGGTTTACAGTTTTTAAAGGTGTTGAATGATGTCAACAGGGGCTTCAGATTCCTGACCCTTTATACAGCCCTTCTGATACTGGGTGTGATTCTCACTCACCATCCATTCCACAGGCTACTACAGCCTGGAGACATGTCCTCTTGAAAGTACCCTCAACCACATCTCCAAACCCCTCCAAACAAACAAAAAATCTGAAATTAATTCTCTAGGAAATGGCACAGAGCCAAACAATAAATTTAGAGCTGGGTTGTGCATTGCAGAAGTTTTGCTTTAAGTGGGAACATGCGTAAAGCTGTATGCTCAATGTTGTAAGTGAAATCAGCTGGGGGCTAGAACAAAGTCCACGAAAGTCCTGCCCTCAGAAGCTCAAGGGCATCACTGTCTATGCACCCGCACTTTTTACTTGCATGTTGAACACAAGGAAGTGATTTCCACTAGTCTGTCATAGAAAGTTAACACTGTGGGACAGGCTCATGAACTATTTAAAGGCATTTCTGTAGCAGCCTGCGAGATCCTTAGCCCAGCATCCCTCATCAGCTGTCAGGCTGGTGGAATTTCCTGGCTTTTGAAGTGGAATTTCCCACTTGTGGTCCAGGAAAGTGGTAGTGAGGACCTAGAAGAGGTCGTGAGCCAGACTCCCTGCCGACCACAGAGCTCCTCTCGCCATTTGTCATAGAAACACTTAAATAGTTTTCTAGCCATAGCTCTGAAATAAAAGCTTGTCCAGCACTAGTACCTTTAGGCTGCATGTCTCAGAGAGGAGTATCACCAGCTGGGGCAGAGCACCCACCCTAGGGCTGATACCTGCCATCATCTTTATCTTCTTGCCTGTTGAGAGGCAGGATAAGGTTGCTGGAGGTGTGGGAGTGTTGTTCCTGGGGCTGACATGGCATTAGGGACTATTAACTGTACAGAGGGGCACCTCCAGGCCCCTCTCTGTGATTTCTGCTGCAGTTTTTTCAGCTGGCAGTGTCCTCAGCTGGCTGGAGCTAAGCGCTTTCCTGAGACAAAACCTAAGCTGCAGATGTTGGCCAGGTGCATTCAGCTGGACCAAAGCTCTGTCCATCTCGACAGAGAAGCCAAAAGCAGGACTGTAAAAAGGCAGAAGGCTGGGATGAAACTGGAAAGATCAGTCTCCCAGTGTAGCAATCCAGCTGCCAGCAGCAGGCTCAGACATGAGCCATCTTACGCTAAATGGCTGAGATGCAGTGAAAGTAATGTAAGATTCAAGTGCCCTCAAAGAGGAACTGCAGGATGATTAATGCTCCAATATAAGCTTAATTACATGTGCATGTCGGTCACCAGATGATATCTAGGCTGAATTTAAGGTCTGAATCTTTTCCTCTGAAATGTGATCTGTATATCATGAATGTGGGAATGAGGGGATATGTGTGTTGATAGCTCACTGGGGTAAAAAAAATGACTCAGTTGTAATGGTTTGGAAATACAGAGTCTAATGTACCATGTGTTGTCCTTAGTGCATTTGATGAAATATTTCTGAATGTTTTAAAACTAATATAAAAGTTTAATTTTTTTGTGAAGAAGGCATTTAAAGAAAAGTGGGAGGTCATAGGCTTTGTGTGAAGTTACCCGATCAGATAAAAACTGCAAACATAACTATACCCTGTGAGAGCCTGTTGGCACTCTCAAGTAGTTCTGAGGAGCTACTTGCTTTTGTAATCAGGCACAGGATGGGGCCCTGAGGCTATTTGTATTATTATCCTGTAATGCTACTGGATTAATGTGTCTGCATAGTTTTTGTGTTGGAATCGTAACTTAAATATAGCTCCTTTGTGGGCAGGGTGAGGCAGCAGGTGGGAAACTTGCAGTGCAGCCGAGGGGGTGACCAGAGAGAGGTGCCTGGCTCTGCAGCACCTTCACGAGCGTTCAGCAAACACCAATAAACATAGCAGGGCTGCGCTGCGAGTGCCAAAGTTAATTTCACTTACATGGGAGTTAAGGGTGGCAGGCAGCAACAGCTCTTGGGGTGACTCAGGCAGGAAGCAGCTCACAGCAGGCATGTAGAATCACAGAGTCATTGAAGTTGGAAAAGACCTCTTAAGATCATCAAGTCCAACCATCGTCCCAACACTACCATGTTCACTAAACCATGTCCTGAAGTAGCACATTTGCATGTTTTTTGAACCCCTCCAG
>NW_008607843.1:49588-85079 GCF_000691845.1 Merops nubicus
CCCAGGGTTGTGTCCCCCCCCCCCCCCCGGCCCAGCCTGTCCCAGTACCTCACCACTCTTCTAGTAGAGAAATTCTTCCTAATGTCCAATCTAGACCCCCCTGGCACAACTTAAGCCCATTCTGTGTGATGTAACAGCACCACAAAGCGTTCATTAGAGTTGCTTGGGTCAAGAGCTGGTAGTGAGTGTTCGTGGTGGCCTGGGAGGGCTGAGGAGCCAGGTGCAGGGTGGCAGGGCGGGGCTGCCAGCCTTGCGCTGGGGAGCGCTGTGCCGGGCGGCAGGCCGCACGCGCTGCTGGGCTGGCCGCGGCTTCCTTGGGTTCTTAACTGCGCGTTTGTGAGGAGTGCAGCTTCTGAGGTCGGGAGGGGGTTTTGCGTGGCTTTTTGTGATGTCTGATGGAGCCTGGTGCTGCAGGGTGTGTGGAAGTGAAGGCGATCAGTTTTGTTCCTGGCTTGTGTGTGGCCGGTGTCATCATTGTGTGTCACGTTGCAGCATATCTTGCCACAGGTGCCTTCAGGTGTGGCAGTGCTCTGTAAGTCATTATTGTAATACTGCACTGTGTGCAAAGAGCTAACCTTGATGAGTTTTGATTTCTGATTATGATTTGGGTGATATCAGTAGTTCAGCTTCATCGAATCTGTACTGGACTCTCAGAACAGCTGCAGTTTTGTCTCCTTTTGTTTTTCATAGTGCACTGATTTAACCTTTTGACAGACGAAAATAAAGATTTGTTGAAAAGTTAGAGTTATATCTTGATGATTGCCACTAAAATCCCCCTCATTTTATTCTTTATGCAGAATAGAGGATAGTGCCAATGAGGGCATGATATAAATAATTTTCAACACAAAAAGCTTTAGAAATAAACCTTTACTCAGAAGTTTTTTTATTTAATTACAGTCATGTTAGCTGCTTCCTTGTTTTGGTTGTCTGTGCAAATCCTGTACAAAGGGTGTTGTGGGGTTTTTTCCCACTTAATGTGAATTCAGTCTGTTCAAGCTGTAGTGTAAATGAATGGGATTCCTTTTGAACCAAACCTTGGCCAGAAAACCAGTGAGTATGACTCAAAGCTGCTGTACAGAGAGGGAAAAGATGTTAATTCGTCCAGGGTTTAAACGTGCCTGTTCCTGGCACAAAATAGCCTGGCAATCACTTGACATCAGCCATCCCACAGAGCAGAATATGACAATGTCATTGCCCTTTACAGCTGGTGTCAGTTTGACTTTGAATTTAGATGTGCCAGCAAAATAAAGACAGACACCCTTCTGTTTCCTGCTGCACCTGTCTCCCTATTTATGGAGTTTGGGCTTTACTAGTTTTTAACTTGGCACCTTCTTGGCATATTGGGTATTTATTTCCTTAAACACAGTACAAATATTCTCCACGCCATTCTTTGTAGCCCTAGGGAGATCACACGGGTGGGCTGCCTAAAGAAGATAATGTTGTCTTGGTGCATTTTTTCTTGTAGCGGTAGGTAAAGGGCAGTCTGTGTTAGTTAATAATACTTGGACAGTTGTGATTTTGTGATGTACAGCCCCCCAGGCTGGCAGGCTGTAATGCCAGTGTTTGTTGGGGTTTTTTTGTTAGGTCTTCTTTCTTTTTGTTTAAATCCACAGCTTTCTCTTATCAGAAAGTGAAAATCACAACATTTACTAATCTAAATTCTTATTCATTGTCACCTCCTTGGCCTGCCAGCATGCCATTACACACGCTATTAGTAAAATAAGAATTAAAAAGTACAGGTGCAGAAGGGCATGAAATACTGGAAGAACGGCTATGCCAAAGTCTCTTCTGGTCAGGCCCTGGTCAGGTGGTGCAAATGGCACATGCATGTCCCCTTTTTCTCCTCTAGCAAGAGACCAGAGGAGCCTTTTGGAGCCAACATGTTCTTTCTCCTTGCCGAGATTCAAATAGCCAGAAATTGTGGAACTTCCTTCATAAAGCTGCAGTCCCCCTGTACCCCTAACTTATGACCTTACTCAGAGCTTGGACACCTCCAACCACCATTAGCTTTCAGACATCATGCTCCAATTCTGTTTTCTAATAAACAAATTTGAGGGAAGCCACTGCTGTCCATTGGAATTCCAGATGGCATCAGAAAGCTAATGCAGTTTCTCATATGGTGTCTGTTGCCCCTTGCTCATTGTTTCTTGTTCCTTAACTGTTCTTTGTGGTTCCTTAACTCACTTCTGATTCCTCTTTCTAAAATCTTTCTCTTTCCTGTTGCTATGGTAAAAGTCTGCCTAAAAAGGAAGAATTATAGCAGCAAGATCCACTGACCTACAAAATAATCAGAACATAGTTGCTTTGTACAGAGCTCTGCTTTTAAAGTAACTGGTAGAAAATCTGTAGTGGGAAAGGGAGATGGCCAAAGCACAGGGACTATATATATGGACTGGGATTTAGTCCACACTCCAGCTTATTGCCAAAATTGCTGCTTCTGATCAATGAATCTGTACAACTGGTTTCCTACACACTGGAATTTCCCATGATTGCCATATTAAAAGTAACAAAGACCCAAAAATGCAATCTTGGGTGTTTGTTCCTGTTACTAACCCTCCAGCTCCAATGTGATTTTCTCCTCTACGTACATGGATGTCATTGGTACAGTATTATATTACAGTAGCTCATCCTTGCTGGAGGCATGGTCCTTTTCCAACGAACTGATTCGAAATGAAATGAAAACCAAACCATGAATTTTTTGGTTCACCTCCCAGACTATAAAAAAGGATGGTTTCATTAATGGTTAACGCAGCAGCTGGTAGCTCAAAGGAGATCTGGAAGAAAATACTGCAGTGTCTCCCTGCTCCAGTAAATATTTTGGCTTAACAGTTTTCTGTGTTTCTACTACTTAACTCAGTATACACGTTTGAATACCAGCAGAGTGAATCTCTCCCTTCATACTTATTTTAAGATCCGTAAGAATGCACTAGTTCCTCGATGCATTAGATAATTTTTTTGCTATTATTACTTACTGTTTTTCAGTTCTCTGTGATCTTTGCATTGGTTTTTAGAATGCTTTTCTATTTCAAATAAGTGTAGCATCCAAGATTTCCAACATCTTCTTGCCCATGGCATGGTTACATCATTAAGAATCAAGTAAAAGTTCCCAACAATTTTACATTTACATGGACATCACTTGTGGCATGCTTTGCTATTGAGAAGTCCTTGTTATAGCATTAAACTGTTTAAAAATATATACTATGGTCACAAAATGTTTACTCCAACAGTGTTGGATTGCACTGTGCCTGGGCAGCGGACAAAACTCCAATGAACCAGTCTCTTGAAGAACCAGAGGGATGCTTTTAGACTAATTGTTCCCAGAATGTGATTAACTGCTTAGCACTGAAGAAATAAAAGTGCTAAAAAAAAAAAAAAAAGAAAACTCTACCACATAGCAACTGTGCATACGCCAAACAGTTGTAAGAAATCTGGAAGCTTTTCCCCTTTACTCTAGATGATAACTGTGAGCGTATATTCTCCTCTAAACGCTGACAAATATAGTGCACTCTCTGGAACCTAGGCAAATTTTCCAATAGCTATCTCTAAATATAAGTTAACTTTTTCTTCTATATTCGCTGTAAAATATTGGTGAATGCATGTACAGTACACCAGTTTCATCTCTAGCAGAGATGGGGCAGATAGGGAGGCTCATCTCTGCACAGTTACAGTGGATAGTGCCTCCTGAGTTTATCACAAGGTTGTTTCCATGGTGTACATGATGATACCAACCAGCATGGTCCACCTGGCAGTCAGCAGGCTGATCTCAGCCCAAAGGGTGCTTGTTTATCCTGCTGTTTTTTTCAGGGCAGCAGAAGGAGCTGCTGCTCAAACGGTTGCACACACCTCCTGCAAGGAGATCACTCCAAGCCAGATGTTGTGCTAATGCCAGAGGCCAGGAAGAGGATGGAGGAGGCATGTCTCCTGTTTACATGAGCCCAGCAGGGTCCTGAGCACTTGTCAGAGCTATTTGTGAGACAGACAGTGGGTAGAAGGATGCTGGGGCATGAGCATGTGGTGGCAGAAGAGAGAGCTGCCACTACTGCGTCCCATCATGAGACCTGAAACACGGATCCAGCTGGTGTAGCTGTGAGGCTGAAGTAACCACAGAGTTTGTAATTTTGGTTGGTAATGCTCAATTCTCATTTGCTTTCATTGACCTGAGTGGCTGTGTGCTTCTTTCACTAGAGATCCGAGCTCAACTCATCGAGCAGCAGAAATGCCTGGAGCAGCAGACTGAAATGCGAGTGCAGCTCCTCCAGGACCTGCAGGATTTCTTCCGCAAGAAGTCGGAAATAGAGATGGAGTATTCTCGAAACCTGGAAAAACTGGCAGAGAGGTTCATGGCAAAGACAAGAAGTACAAAGGATCATCAGCAGTACAAGTAAGAGATTTCCTTTGTCCTCGCCCCCACGTTAGCCACCGCTGGAGTGCTACGTTGCCCTTTGCTTCTGCTGGTTTTGAGTACTGCTGGGTGGAGCCCAGGTTCAAACCTGCATTTAAAATTCCCACCCCTGTTTAGCAGGATAGCAGTTCTCATTGCAGTTGAAAGTAGATGGGTGCCTAAATTTTGTTTTGTTGATTTGACCTTCTGCAATTATTCATGTAAGCTTCTGACAAGTGGTTTAAGTTTCTTAGAAGGTAAGCTGCAGAAATATTATCCCTACCATACAGAATTTAAAGCACTCAAAATACAGTATCTAGAAGAGACACGGAGCCCCAAAAGGGCTTAAGAGCTGTGTGCTGATCTGGTACAGTGGAGTGGATAGGATTTGAAAGTGTCTTAAATAAAGATCAGTCACCAGTAACAAAATAAAGAAGAATTTTGGAAAAAAAGGCATATAAGAAGGAAAGCTGTTTTGTTTTGTTGTTGCGTGTGAACTTGTGCTGCCTCTTTGACCACTCATATTCCTGGAAATGAAGATGATACGGATGTTATGCCTTGCTTACACTTTAATGTATCCCTTTCACAGCTTAGTAACTTGGGTGCAAAACAAAAATGGTCAGGTAGTATGTGATAAAATATGTACAGCATGTTTTCTGAAGTGTTTCAAATGCATTACTTGCTGGCATATTCTCATCTGGTTATTTTCCTGACTTGAGCTGATTAATGAATGCATTTGCCTGGCCCTGTTTATGCCTAAGGGTATAAACCAATATTTTAGGTTTGTAAAACTGAAAAATAAGTACCTTTCTCCACTGTCCAGTCAGCGCTGTCCTAAACATACACAAATAGAGCTTTAGTTTCAGGATAAAAATCTTCTCCAAACACATCTGGCAAAGGAAAGGTTAATCCAAATACAGTTTGCACAGTTCAAAGTACAGTAATATATAGTGCCTAAAATTCAGTTAACACAGTCAATGATTTTCTGAACTAACCAACGTGTGCATATGTCACCACTTCAGAGCGAGCCCTGGCTTCTATTCAGCTTGTGGCAAAATCTTTTTGCCTTGTGCATACAAATATCTTTCCTCATTCTTAAACATGTTAAATCGAGTCTGGCAGATGAGCACGGGGGTTATGACTGAAGTCCTGCCTTTGGCTTTGTTCTGCAGTTTCTGCTTTGAGAACTGGTTGCAGCAAAAGTCACTTTAACTGGTGGTCCCCTCTGCTGTAGCCACCATCGCTCCCCCCCTCAACAGGCAGGAAGGTCAGTGGGGTTGGCTCTGGGACATGCAGAAGACCAAGTAATATCAGGATGGTCCTTCAGGGGTGCTCATCTTGGCTGACCTGGCTGATAAAACCCTGAATCTCCTTGCTGTCAGTGACAGTGTGAAGATGTCCATCTTAAAACGGGAAAGTTTCCTTAATCAACTTTGATTCATAGCAAAGCAAAGCACTGATGATTAAGAAAAGGCTTTTGTCTGTTAGTAGTTTGTTGTTGTGTTCCTTCTGAGGGTGAAAGCTAAAAGCAGTCAGTTAGATGAGGAATTAAAGGACATATTTCTAACAGTGAGAATAGTTAATTATTAGGAAAATTCACCAAGAGTTGAAGGAGTTTTTTCTTCAATTCATCACCACCTTTGGCTGTTTGAGCCTCATGTTCTTGATCCTTTTGACTGTAGGAGAATCCCTGCATAAGAGAAAAAAAACAAGCAGCAAGTTTGTAGAGTGCTTAGTTGCAAGGCAAACTTAAAATTAACATTTCAATCAAATCATAAGGTGTTTTTTATAAATAGGTTTTTGTTGTCTGTGAAACAGTTGTTGAACTACATGTATTTTTATTTTGTGTAAAAAAAATGAGAAGTCATCTGTGTTTTCACTTTTTGCAGTATTAAAAGCTTGGAGTGGGCCTACAATACAAAAATTAGGAATTTGCTTTCTGTCAAGGAAATTCACAACTGGAACACCATAGAAGTCCAGTTCTGTTGTTTGTCATGTAATTGAGCCATATGAGACTGGCACTAGTATTGTATCTATGAATGCTGTGAATTTATGAATGCTGATCACAGAATATGTATGCTTGTGACATTTCCTTCTATTTTTATAGCAGTTACACAAATCCATTGCAGTGAAACAGCTATGCCTGCAATTTTGTTCATGAAGGACTTGGGATGTGCTTGCAGTGCTTGTTATTTCTAATGTCAAAAATTAATTACTGTTACTCTTTCAGCAGTGACCTTTATTGACTTTGTATATTTACATGTACTCCGTCCGTAGGTAACTATGGGAAGATTTCTTTTTATACTCACAGGTAGCTTGTGGTGTTCTGAGTTCTTACACTTTTTCTATATTTTTATGTCCATGCCTCATAGCATTTGTAGAAATTGTCTTAGAAGTGATCTGAAGCTTGTCTAACCAAAGTTATTCCAAGAATGGATTGGGGGACTCTTCAGAAGCGGCCATTTTTACATAACAAGTTCTGTGTAAATGCCAGGGAAATGTTTGTGTTAATAATGTAACTTTTTCATTTCTATATGTAATACATATGTGTATCTCCTCCTTAGGAAAGACCAGAACCTCTTGTCGCCAGTGAATTGCTGGTACTTACTCCTGAACCAAGTGAGAAGAGAAAGCAAAGACCACGCAACACTGAGCGATATCTACCTGAACAACGTGATCATGCGGTTCATGCAGATAAGTGAAGACTCCACCAGAATGTTCAAGAAGGTAATGCTTCTCCTGCAGTCCTCCAGCTGGGCTTGTAAGATGCATGAGGGATGCAAAAGTGTCCTGAAAGGTAGCATTTGAGGAGAAGATTCATCACACATAGCATAAAATCTGTTTTAGCACATGTATAAATTCTTCATGACTGTTCTTGTGGAGCAGATCCTTCGTGCTGGAGTGCCTGGGAACCTGCTTTGTGTGCTGGTGACCTTAAGAGCTAAATCTTAAATATCCAAAAGACAGGGAAAAAAGCTGGCTCTTCTCTCAAAAACATGCTTGTCTACCCATGCAGAAGGGAAACAGTTTTTGCTTAGAACTCCCAAAATAGTCAGGCTGTATTAATTAATTATTTGTAAAAACAGTATTCCATCGTAACTCTATTATGGGAGAAATTAATTCAAGCCAAAGTGAGGGTGTGCCTTGTGCCTTGGCTTAACGATGCTAGTGTAGGCTGCGATTCTCCTAAAAGTGTTCCCTTTTCTTCCCAGTATTAAGTGTGAACATACACTTTTGATAACATAACTACTTCTATTAGTTCATTTAAGCATTGTCTCTGTACGTTTTTGTCCTTGTATGTACCCATTACGTGTTTTGATAACACATAAAATGTGTAAATCCCTCTTGTGCTAAGCAGGCACTCTAGGCAGCCTTAGTTTGACATCTACATAATGTGTTTGTAGTCACTGTTTGCTATAATGTTCTGAAATAAAAATAGATTATAAATGCATATCTGTCAGTCACAGTGGGATGCTGGTAGGCAAGCATCATACGAAAAAAAAAAAAGAGTTCATAAAGAATAATGGTTAAAGAATGTAAAGTGTGTGGCTAAATGATGGCAAGGGTACCAGATTAATGTTTTCAAACTAGGGAATCAATTTCACATGTACCTGACCACAGTCCTAGATAGATAGCAATGTCATGAGAAGAAGAATCATTTAGGGAGCACGTAGGCTGTCCTTGGCAGGCAAAAAAAAATAATCAAATTTATTCATGTTCATTAAAATTTTTAAAAGGAAGAGTGTTGACATTTAAATTTTCTCAATCAGTAATGATCTGCTCATATAATATGTCTGATGTGAAAACATGTAGTTCACAAACTACTAAACTTACTAAAATGAAAGATTATTATAGAAGTTGATAAGAGGAAAAGCAATTTGAGCATGCCATAGTACTGTCTATGCGGAGGTACCTCAGACTGGCTCGGACCAGTAGAAATTTCCATTTATGTCATATCTTCAGAAATATCTTCTTCACTAGATGTGATTTATTAGAGTAGCCTGTTTGCTTTCAATGTAGTTCAGTTCTTCAGCTGTGTAACTCTTGCTTTTCTTTCCCTTCTCTCCAGATGGATTGTACAAAAAAGTTTTCTGTGGAGAAGTGCATGTCCTTCATTATTCACTCATAACTTATTAACAGAGCCTGCTGCAGCTTATCTCTCAGTAGGAGGAAAATGTGTGGACATTTTTGGTGCATTAACAGGAGGCATATTGTCTGATCTTCCTGACAGACTCGTCTCTTTCCTCCATGTTGTGCCCATGAATGTGCAACATTTCAAATTTTCTCTTTCTAGCATAGCTTCTTGAAGAAGAGCAAACAGCTGCTCTTGCTATTTTATTCCTAAGTTGAATATTCTACAGGGGAAAGAAGAGAAAGGAAATTGGTGGTGTCCTGCTGTGTGTAACCTGGAGCTAACATTAGCAGAGCCCAGATCTTCAACAGTCCTATCCTACCTTTCAGCAGAGTTTGCCAGCTGACACTCAGTGTCACATCAAACAGCTGTTAGCTGAGGTGAAGTGTGGGCAGAGTGATCTCACCAACTGCTGTGTGGAGGGATCTCAGCCAGGCTGGTGATGGGAGGGGAATGGTGGCAGGGAGACACATGGCACCTCGGCATGGTATATATCAGCCCTGTGGGCATCTGACCTGAATGTGGCAGAGATTTTTTCAACAGCATTGATTCTGAGCACACATTTCTAGGACAGTCTGTTCAGGAATCAATACTTGTTGGAGAAGGTTGGTATTTCCATGGAGTCCCAAGGTGCACAGTGCGCTTGCTGCAGGGTACTGGTGACTTATTTGCTGATGGTTTCCATTTGCAGAACTGATTATACATTGAATGGTGATCAAGCTCCAGTGTTTCTGAGAAATGGGAAGCAAGTTACAAGATGAGGTGAACAACACTGGACAGAGTGAAAAATAAGACCTGAGCAAGGGGTAAAGCTGTCTTGCTCTATTGATGAAGAACATAAGCTGTCTACGTCTATGTTTAGTCCAAATGGGCAGCTTCAATCATAATAGTCTTTAAAGGTCCCTTCCAGCCATTCTGTGATTCTGTGATAAACACTGTCAGATGTGAATGAGCAGTCTAACTTAAGGTACATCACAGACTGTCTTAGAGCTGCTTAGTGGATGTCCACCAGGCAGCTGAAAGAGATCAGGTGCAAAACGCATGTGTCATGTACTACATTCCCCCTCGCAGGGAAGAGGTCACAGGAGCAAAGAGAAGGTGCACTTAGAATGGGGAGGGTGATATCCAACACTCTCCTCCATCAAAATTGTATTCTCTCTGAAGAAAATTGAGTGGAATTTGTTTCAGGTCTGTCAACAATCAAATGTCCTACTTAACCAATTGCTCTAACTTTCTGCAGGTTACTTTTGAAAAAGACTGGATTTAGAGTAAAATTCTGTTGCAGAAAAGTATCATCAGTCTCAGTGGGCGTCATCCCTACAAAAGCATATGGGATTTGCTCACTGTTCACAGATTTCAGATTAAAGTAGTGACAAACCATATTCTGTAGATACTTCTACACTGGAGTCCGATGGTACAGTTCTTGAAACATCCTCTATTTCTTATAAGTAGTAAATGTAAACAATATCAGTAGTAATGTGAAGATTTAAAAAATAAAGACTAACAAGCCCATGCTTAATATCTTACTGCAGTCCATGGTCAACAGCAGGAAATATACCTGACTAACTTATCTGTACTCCATTGGCTCTCACAGCATTGCACATAGGTACACTTAATATCTTTCTAAGTAATTTCCAAATACAAACTGATCAAGCTTCTCTATAATCAATAATTAGATCATTTAATCATATATCTTCCAGTTTATTAACCTAACAGTCTTATGCATCACTATTACCAGCTTGTTTTGGTTAGTAGTTCAGTCTTGCAGCAGCAGTTGCTTCTGCATCTTTGGAGGTGCTTTAGCTCCACTTCTAAGTCTGGAGAGTAACTACACCACGTCCATGATCGGACCAGATCTCCATCATTCTGTTCTGAACCCCCAGTATGCATGCTGCAGAAAGGAAGAGTGTCTCAGAGTGGATTGCCCCATTGCTCACAAGCAGGATATGGGGAGACAACAGCAAAGTCGCTCTGAGCTTCTTGGCTCTTTCTGCTCTCTTTTTTCTCCCCTTCTCTCCTCCTGACAGGATGAGACTGCCTGTTCTGCTTCTCGGTGGTAGCCCTTGCAGGCTTTTTCCACCTTGCTGGTGTGCACAGAGGTCCTCAGATTAAACTCTTCCATGAAGTGAGTCCAACATTTTCTAGAGAGATACTGTTTGCAAGCTATCCTAAGATTTGCTCCATCCTGAATTGTAGCAATTAAAAGATCAAACAATTTCTTTATTTCCTGGCTATGCTTACGAGTGGAGTATTGTTTGGTTCCTTCTCCTGATGATGACTCCTATGTGGGATGCAGCACAAAGCTATGAGTCTGTAGCAGCTCCTTTCTCTAGTCCTTCTGTAAAAGGTGTGTGAAGTACCAAGTGCTGATCTGTATGAAATGTAGTTATGAGGTGTGTATGTGCTCCTTGGTCTTTGTACCTAGCCTTTGTCTCACTGTCTGTTCTTCCTTATTCTTGTTCTTCCTTCTGTTTGCATCTATATATTTATCTCAAGATTTGGAGTGCTTTGGTGAAATGATCTTTATTGCTTCTACCTTGCTGTTCTGATGGGCCAGGATATATTCTGTTCAGGTACCTGACTGTACATGGCTTTCCTGTCCAGGCTGGCCCACTTAACATGTAGATATTCATTATTTTTGTTCTCCCAGGAGCTCTTTGTCATTCTTTTTTCTACGGGTCAGGAACTAGCATCTGCTTAAATGTTCTAAATGCAGGATAAAGATAGGATCTAGTTCAGAGATTTTGTGACATTTATCTGATGATATTATGTCAGGCTTTATACTTCCAGACAGGCACTTAAGCTCTTCTTCCCTTTAGTTGCTGGCATATAAAAGCAGTACAGATTGCTATTCATGCCTGGCCTTCATGCTGCACATAAAATTACAAACATAAGTAGCAGAGTTCAAACCTTGCATGCTCACATGTTTCTTCAGGCAGATGGGGTAGATGGCCTCATGGGGACAATTAAAGAATAAAGTAATAAGGAAAAATGTCAAGCAGAAGGGAAAAGTATTATGCAGAACATTTCATGCAGTCATTCTGGTTACCCCAGCATTAATAATCAACTCCATAAACACATACCCACAAAATCCTTAAGCAGATTTGTATATTTATAATTTATAAACATGTATTTTCTTTGGACAGAAACCACAACGAGCAGAGATGAACATATCTTCCAATGTTTACAGTAAAAGATGCTGGAGAAGCCAAGCACAATAAATATTTTAGTTCCATAATCCGGCTATTAACAAGAAATGTGATTACCTGCCAAATCTATTTGCCATTATAAAGATTGTGGCATATATAGTCTTTTTTCTTCATTTTCTTAAACATTTAAAGCTTTAAAAGGATAGCAAAACTATTTGTTTCTATAGACTGGCAAATATGGGACAAAATGTTACTATGAGTTGATTATGTCAGTGTCAGCCCCGCTCACGAAAGCTCCTTAAAAGAAGTGTTTGTATATTGCTTCCCCCAGGGACCATTTAAAAGTAATAGTCACAGAATATTTTCCCTAAATGATGTAACTGAGGATAGCATTGTGTGTGCTAAATACAGACCCTAAAGTCTTCCAGGAAGAACTGAACTGACTCTTAAATTTCAGTTAAAAAGCTCAAAAGAGTAAAGTTTGAATGTGCAATTATGCTCTAAGTGAAATGGATGGAAAAATGTGGACTTCACATTTTTCCACAGACTTCAGTGTGGAATAAAATTTTAAGCTTCACAGACATTAATCCATTAATATAAATTTTAATAACATCAGTAGGACCACTGACGTGTTGAAAATTGAGCACATACTGAAAGGGTGGTTTAGGTGCACCTATTTGTCTGCTGCACGGGCATGATCTATCCTACTATCAGGTGAAAGAAATACACTACTGTCTCTTAATGCTTTGAACCAGATTAGTCACACATACAATAGTTTTTAGCACGAGTTTGCGTGTGCTCTAACATTTTTATTATGTTCTTTGTTCTTTTGATTAATAGATGCTGATACATTTCTCTAGGATGTAGCAAATAAGAAGCACCACCTCAGTGCCTGTTTGTCAGGTTTTAATGGCCTAATTAGAGCTATCAACTCGGCTCCAGGAAAATGTGTGGTGCATCTTACATTCTATTGTTCGGCTACCCTGAGGACAGGCTCCTAGAAGAGCACACCGTTCAAACATGCTGAACTACTGCAGGGAATAGAGTAACCTAAAAGAGAACTAGGAGAGCCATTAACCACTGAAATAAATGCACTTCTTATCTGGTGCTCTAGTGTGCTATATATTACACACTAAAAGCTGTATCACTTGGCACTCAAGTCAGTATTTCTTGATCTTAAATGCTAATGTAAAATGTGTTTGTTCTTGGAAATAAATCCATTTTATACTGGTAAGGTTAACCAAATTTCCTGATTTTTATTGGACAATTCCTACAAAATCTTCCATCAAAAGAGGCAGCAGCTGATGTGTTATCCATCACTACAGTCACCCTCTGCGGGCTGAAGTCCCCAGATGAACTGGTGGAAGGATGATTCATCTGCGGTCATGTGGCACTGCTAGGCTGTCTTTTCCTAATTTTGCTGGTTTTGCTGATCACTTCCATCCCTCTCGTTTTGCTTCCCATTTTAAAGCTTATAGTTCTTGCCTAAAAACATCTCCCTCTTTCCTCTACTGTGAACTCTTCGGTTCACTTTCAAGTTTACCATTGATCAGTGTGTTGCTTGGAGAAGATCGCGTATGCATGTATGCGTGTTGACCAGTTAAGGCATGCTACCTCAGAACTGGCGTTGGTGAATTTAGGGTTTGAGTTGTCATCAGCTTTGAGATGGTAGTGACCAACAGCTGATAGGGGTAAATTGCTTGAAGCTGGAGTTCATCTACATTTTTTCCCACATGTGTGTGCTTTCACCTTCCAGTCTTAATGTCAACCATCTTATTGGTATATTTTGTCCTCCTTTCTGCTAAAGTAATTTAAAACCCAGACCGCTCATATTCAGCACTATAGAAGCAGCAATCCAAGAGAAAACAGATGGTCTCCACTTCTTGGAGCTCTGAGGAGATGTGTAAGCTGTGTCAGAGCTGCGCTGCTGACTTTTAAAGGCAGGGTGCCAATGTAAAGCAAGGAAAAGCAATTCAGAATTTTTGCTAAAGCTTTTACTGTGTTTCCCTACAGCAGCTTGCAAATCTGCAATCCTTTTCCAATTCTTTACAAGCACTCTGTGCACTGTTGTCCATGTGAATCTCTCTCCTTATTATTAGATGAAAATAATCTCATATTTGCAAAGAAATGGAAGTAGTAAGCCTTATGTTCTGGATACTTAGCAGAAGAGCATATCTCATGAAAACTACCAAACCTTGAAAAGTGTAAGTACCAAGGAAAGTTTCACGTAGTCCTGTGTAAGTTGGCTTCAGAGCATGTCTGACTGTGCCTTAGCTACTACAGCTAATGCCCTTGGGAATACAAGAATTTCACTGAAGTGATTTTTATTTTATATTTCTAGCTTTATGTTGATTAAAAATCACATTGTATATAAAATGAATACTGATAAGAGATATGGCACATTCCTTAAAATACTGCTCAGAGTTAGGACTAGGACAGTAGGAATACAAGAAAAAAAAAAAAAAAATCATCTGTTCCAGCTACTGTGTCTGTTTCATCCTCCTGGAAAACACTGTGTGTGGGATGGGTGGTGTGGTTCCTCCTCATACGTGGGCGTTGCACTGGAAGTTCTTGTTGAGAAACCATTATTCCTTCAGGTGTTTCAGTGATGGCCAAGTATATGTTAGCAGCTTTGGAGATCAGTTGTCCCTGAGGATTTTCCTTTGGCTCCTATACAACCGTAAAGTACTTCTCATAGCTCAAGCCATTATCTATCACGAAGTTGGAGGTTTTAGAAGCTGGGCTAATTATCAATTTATTTGCAGGAAAAAAGTTGACATTTGCAGCATGGATGTTACAATGCTCAGCATCACAGAAGAAATATAGCCAGGCTGTTTGCCAAGTCCCATAGCTCTATTCTGTAGCTGTTTTCCAAAGACTGTGGTACAGATGCCTTCAACTCTTGCACAGTTGCCACAGTTTTCATCTGATTGAACTGCTGTGGACAAGTAACAAAAGAATATATTTGAATGAGACTGCAATTAAATGTTCTTATTTTGACATACTTGCGTTCATTAATAACTACTGCTAAGCTTTTCTTTATTTCTGGGTCAGAAAAGCTAAACAAAGCAGTTTCAGCAGCCCACTCTGTGGAATATTATGCAGTTTGGTATCTGTTTCAATGAGAAGCCACAATTACTTCTTGCATAAATATTTAGATAAGTTGCATGTGCTGAGAAACAAAGACTATTCTAGATATAAAATTTGGTGGGATGCCCCTTTAGAATATCACATTCCACATGGTTTAGTTTTTGTACATACCATAGCAGTTATAAAGCACTACACAGTTTGTTCCGTTAAAAAGGCTTATAACGTTAATCCTGAACTTCACCCTTTCTGTTGGCACCTAATTCGCTGATGCTTCATGGGAAAAGTCCTGGGTTTCCTTTTAGAAGTATTCTGTCCAGATGTTATCTGTCTACCTCCACATCCCTGAATCATTATTTTTCATGCACTGCAGTTCTGTCGGGATGATGTTTTTGCAAGCAGTGTTGCATTTGCTGCCTAGGGTGAGCAGTGGGTACGAATACCAAGAAGCAAGCGTATGTTGCAGGTTTTGCATGCCTTTTTCTGATGATTTCTTTTTAATTACAGAGCAAAGAGATTGCGTTTCAGCTTCATGAAGACTTAATGAAAGTTCTTAACGAGCTTTACACGGTAAGTACAGTTACTTACTTAGTTTATCTTAGACAAATTCTATATGAAACTTCTTCTATAAGCTTTAAGTGGCTTTTATCTAGGAAGTTGCGCCCCAGTGGAGAAGCTTAGTTTTGTCTCTACACAAGTCTAAACTATCTCTTTTGGAAAGGCTACTCACTGTTTACAATACATATGCTAATGCTTTCAGGATTACTCTTTACTTTAAATCCTTTTCCCCCTCAGACTGTGTATGCTAAGATATTTTATTAAAAGTTTTGTTATTATTAATGAGGTGTTTCTACTCAGAGCTTACCAGATCAAAGCTTCTTCCTTGTCTGCCTTGTTTTTGTCCATGCTGCCATCTGCTTGGTTTGACTTATGGACCACACTCAGTAAAAATCAGTAAATGTTGCTTACATTCCCTCGCTTCTCCCTGGCTGGGAGAAGTAAGTAATGAAAAGAGGAACAGAAGAATGGAGTGTTGTGTAGGCTTTCCATACTGTTCAGAGAGGTCAAGAAAAATGCTCTTAAGTATTCTGGCGAGCTGCTTCTAACTTGTTAGAAAATCTGAGGTAGGTATGAATTTCTTTTCATCTTTGAACCTCATGTACACAACTTGTTACTATAGGATGAGGTATTGTCTACCTAAAAAACATTTCTCAAAATATTTCTGAGGGAATATGTTCTGAGTAAGAACAAAACAAGAATTACTCTTGGTTTTAAACATAGCTAGACAATGAAGAGGAACTGGTGACATCCACCTCTTACAAAATCTGTCAATTTGTGATGGTTGAGGAACTCATACATCTAAATTCTCCTTTCTGTCTGGAACACCTGAAACATCTGTGCTCCAGTACCCTGCATAACAGCCTCTAGATTGCTCTCTTCATTCTTTAGGGGACCAGGAAAAAAGCCCATAATATCTATATCAAGAAATAACTTGGGATTTTAAGGAAGTTTAGGAAGATATCAGAGACCAACTCTCCTCAGGGAGAGATCAGTCAGACGTTACTTTTGTGCATCTTGTCTGTTTTCTTTTGACCTAGGTTAAATTGTGCCTCCATCAGTGGAAAATTTGGAGAACATTTGAACTCAAGAACAATTTAGGCAGCAAAAAGAAGATCGAAAGAAATTTAGACCTGTCTCACTGTCCTGGGTTCTTTGGGACTGTAGTTATGGATACAAATGCCTAAAACCTACCTAAACTTGTTGGTGGTGTGTTGGGGTTTGTTTGGTTGGTTTGTTTGTGGTTTTTTTGGTTTGGTTTGGTTTGGTTTGGTTTGGGGTTTTTTGAGGGCTTTTTTTTTTTCCTTGAAATCACCACTAGTTTTGTAGGGTGCTGTACTGCAAAACCTTGCTGTCTCAGGCCTGTAGTCAGGGAAGTATGCTGGGATCAGCTTCTGCAGGGTAGTGGTAGCTACAGGCAATTCACACAGCTGCTGGGGAGTAGTGACTGTAGGAGACATTGCACAAGTGGAGGAGCTTCAGTGGTGAGTAGGCCCTAAAGATACAGTCTTGCTTCAATTAAACAGTTGGGTAACTCCAGTGCCTGGTGAGGTGCTGGATTACTGCCCGTGCTCCCAGGGTAGGAAAAGAGTGAAGCATGTGCAGAAATACTTTGCTGAATCACCAGTGAAAATCTACAAGACTTGATTTTTGTATTTTCCCTCTTTTTCTTCACATTAGTGTGATTCCCACTGATGCGTACAGATTTATTCAGATACTAACTTCCATGTTACGGCTTTTGGTGAATGCTAATTCCTTCCTCAGAATTAAAGATTTTCTTGTAAAAAAGAAAGTTTTTTGAAGTTAGTAAAATTAGCACAGTTTGAATTAGGTTACTGCTGCAGGATGGTTTTGTGGGATGGAATTTGCTTCGCCTGTTTTTCAGGCATGTGCAGTGTAGGTACAAATATCTTAGCTTGCCATCAATGTTCTAGTTATAGTCACTGGAAGTCTAATGTGGGGTGATTGGACCCCAATGTCTGATCAGGTGGAAGCATCTGCTTCAGATTAAATGATCTACATTGCTAACTCCATTGTCCAGGTCTTCATTGATTGAAAAGGAATTGGTCAGCTGTAGCTGCCCGTATTTACCTGGAGACAACCCATGCTTAGTAAAGTGGCAGTATGGTGCAGAACAACATCAGTTCCACCGGCTGCATCTTCAGGGTGTTCATGAGCATATCTGTGTAATATATGTGTTGTGTACATAAGGATGGAAAGATATCTCAAAACATAGAAACCTCATGCATGGGTTCTTAATTCTGTGTGACCTTTACTGCTTACAAGAATAAGATCACAGTGGCCTTACCAAAAACAGTATCTACAGTTTTAAAATCTGGCTTGTATGTTTCTCAGTCACAAAAGGGAGGAGTCATCTTCCTCTTTGCCTCATGATTTATGGAAAGAAAAAAAAATCAGTCTTACTGTTGCAAGATAAATCTTTGTATCCAAAAGAAAGCAAATTAATTTCGAGTCAGTTAATAGTATACTAATACCAAAATCTCTCCTTACTACTCAGTTCTGGGTTTTTTTCAAAGAAATTATATGTTCATGGAGTATAACTTCAAAAATGTGAAGCCTTATTGGAATTTAAATACCTCTAAAGGCTTTGAGTGAAAGTATCAGACCTTTTAATGAGCTAAGGGTATATGAAGAAGGGTTTAATAATATGTGTATTTCTTATAATGATTCCTTATCTTACAAGAAATCTTCGTAAATGAAAGTCACCCTCCAGACAAATAGATGTGCATAAAAGTGTGTTGAAGGGAATGAGAAAAGCAAATTAAAATTACTAAAACCTAGGACAGTGTGTAGTCAACCTAAAGATATGGCATGGTTTATTTGTTACTCCTTGAACTTCTCCAGTGAGGAGTGGCTTCCTTAGGCAGACGTATTCAGGCACACACGGTAGCTCTGCAGCTCCACAGCAATTCTTTCAAGCAAATGTGTTGTTCACAAACAAGGTTTAAGATACTACTTGCCTGAGTTTCCCCTGATGGGGTCTGGGGCTGGATTAAGTGCTTATTTCGAACCCAAATGCTAAGAGGCTCTACCCATCCATCACTGGCATGCCAGCCAGACTTGAGGCTTCAGCACACATGCTGTCAGATTTGAGCACCAGGCATCTTGAGCTCAGTTTATCTAGAATGTTCCAGAATAAACGGGATATTTAAAGGAATTGCAACTGATTTGGTCCAGATATTTTTAATGGAAGAATTCTAACACAGCCTGCTAAGTATTGGAGTAACAACTGACTTTTCTTCAGGTGGCAATGCTCTATCTGGTGTCCCAGTCTTTTATATCATAGCAGGTACCAAAAAAAAAAAAGTGACTTTAGGACCTACCTCTGAAAAACTGTTCTTGCACTCTGCCTCAGAAATTCGTTTTTCATCTGTTCATAGGGCCAGATCTAAAACCTGCTGTAGTTAAGGAGTTACATCTATTGGTTTTGACCTTTTTTTCATTTCAAGTCGATACAGTGCTGTAGATTTTGGGAAGAAGAAACCGTTCTGAAAGAAGAAAATAAGAAATCCCTGAGGAGTTGAAGAGACATGCACCTTCCAATAAGAGTGCATTGCAAAGCTTTTAAATTTTAAAAACTTTCTGCTCAAAGTTTGAAACTATGCCTTTTGAGAGAGAGAGACACTAGAAAGCATTTTGGCTGCTTATTTAACATGGAAAATCTCAGAATAATTAAATGTCAAAAAAAAAATCAGACCCTTTGAAGTATTTGGGGCTAAAATATCTTGTGTTATCAGATCAAATACTGGATGCGTAGAGTTAACGTCTGAGTGATCTGGAATGGTAGAAAACAGAAGGTAGGCAGAGTCATTTTTTGCAATGGAAGGAGGTCTCCAATGGATTCATTTAGTGGTGAGGGCATATTCACAAATTACCTCTGAAGGAGTCAGGGAGATCAATGAGGTGACAGGTTTGCTAAAAGTACAGAGCTGTTCTGGTACCTTATTAGATGAGGGTGAATGGTGGAAAAGGTTAATGCACATCACAACAATACATCTTCATGCCTCCCACATGGCTTTCCAAATTACTCCTACTGGCGTCACACTTTTCACGAGCAATACCAATGTAAGGCTTTCAGAAAAATGAAAAAGTAGGGACAGTCCAAAGCAAACAATTTAATATTAAATAAAGCAGGGCCTCTCTGCTGCTTGCATTTTCCGTTGCTTTATTTTACTCTTTAAAAATCTTGGCTGTTCAATTTCTCAAGGTAGTTGCTGCCAGATTTTCTATTTTTCTCTGCTGACATAACACAGAATCCAGATTCTCTGTAGAAAAGTTAAGTCAAATTTACTGTAGCACACCAGAGATGTGAAAAAGTGAAATCAGTAATTCTGTATTGGTAGTAATATATCAGTGACAGTTTCTAGAACCACATCAGAGGTTGTTTTGGAAGTGAACAGGATGCTGAAAACAGCTAATACTGAGCCTACTTAACTGCCAGAGGCCGCTGATGTAGTAAAATTTGCAAAAGATTTTAATCATTCCTTGGGGAAAGTACTAACTAACCTGAAGTAATGAATCCCTTGCAATTCCACCTTCTGATAAGAACTCATGACTTAGCAGAGACAATTCAAACGTGATAATTGCAACAGGGATAAACTACTGTTCCACTAACTGTGCATTTCCTGAGAAACACTATGAAAAAGAAGAAATGAAACACTATGAAAAAGAAATAGATGTGTCAAAAACAAAAGCCAGTCCCTTGCTACAGGAACGTTCCTCTCTTGTAGCCCACTAATTGCTGTCTTGTTGATGGATTTTCCCATATAACGATTGTGGATTTAAATAAAATAATTATCTACAGATTTACTCTAATGTGCCCTTCCCTGTGATAAGTGCTATCTTCTTTTCTAAGCCTACTTGCTGAGCTCTTATGAATGATGCTGAAAATTTGGCACACAAAACGAGACATTCATATCACTAAGTGAACAGTCTGTCACCTACAAGTGGGAGAGTACATAGTTTGGGTAGCATAATCTTTTTCATCTGCTTGTAGTCTGACTTAGTTATCTGACAGAAATCTGTATTTTACATCACTGGATTTGCAGAATAAACCTGCTAACTTAATAGGTGATAAACTCACCATTTAATTGTAGAAGGGGACTAGTATGCGTTTAACAATGCTTGTTCACTACAGCAGAGTAGTGCAGCATATGTTATGATGACAGTTCAGCATCTGCAAAATAATGACCTTGCTCTCGCTTTTCAGTGCATACTTGATGGCTGATCAATAAGCACTTTGGGGACTAATTAAAGTCAGTTCAGTGACGGATACTTTCACAGTATAGTCCATCGTTCAACAGTTTGGTGGACATTTGAGAAGCAGTATTCCTTATTTCATCAGATTATTTGTCATTTGAATAACAGCTCTATCTGTTACAGATTCAGAGATCTGTGGATCTCAGACCTCTTCATACAGTAAGTCTATTTACAAGAATTAGGCAAGACTGTTACTGTCTTTTACAGTACACAACAGTCTTTTTAAAAGTCCAGGGAGAGAAGACAGTATAATGTTACGGGAGAAAGTCATATATGCAACGTAGCATGCAAATTCTAAGCTAATTTCTTGAGTAAGCATGCACTGAAATACTTGGAAACCAACTCCCTAGCTTGTTCTTATTTATTTTCCACATGTCTGTCTAATGCTTTCTCAAGTTAAGTTTAGTGGCTGCAATGTAAGCTCTTAAAAAACATTGACAAATCATGACAAAGGCTGGAGCTGTCAGCTTTCCCCAGAGGCTTGCAAAATAATGATGTCACTAGTGCATGAGATAAGCAATGCTGTCAACATAACAAAGTGGACAGGAGCCAAATGCATAGGCTAATCGCTGCTCTGTACATAGCCTGTATTGATTTCTAAACCAGGGTAACATGGGTAGGACAGACTTCAACTATTGTCCAGTCCTGAGTGTGCTGACAAAGGGAGGGCTTCTTTTTCAATTTTACTTATCTTAGAAATCATTTGTACCAAGAACTCATGCAGAGAACATAGATTTCAAGTAGACTTCTTGATTCTCTGAAGATACTATGAGCTCCATGTTGTCCTCACACCACACCTGAGTTCTGATTGGTGTAGGGTGAGACAGTGGATTTGGTAGCATGTGCTGTAAGCAGGCAGTGAGAGGCAGAAATGGTCTTCAGCAATGTGAGGTTAGCAGAGTCTGAATGGAGGCATCTGAGCCTCTTGGTGAGAGCTGGTAGAGATATACTTCACTCAACAAGGAGACAAGCTGCAATGTCACACCCGGTGCAGAAGGACATTTATGCCTAGTCCACTGGGCTACATGGCACTCAGAAAAAATGCTTCAAAAATGTAAGAACTTACTGTTTTGGTCAAGCAGAACAAATCCATGCTTCACCACTTAAGTCAGATGCTTTGTGACATGCAGTTGGGAAACTCTGATATATTATTATTGTTCCCTCTTTGCAGGCAGAAGGATTGAGACAATACCAAAGAGAATAACTCTCCTAAGTGGCTAGACACATGAGTTAGCCTTGTTGTACCAATGAAAAAGCCTTCAGAGATGACACAGAACAAAACATGAAAAATGAAAGCAAACACCTGTAGATTTCTGTAAAAAAGCACTGAATAGATCAAATAAAAAGACCAAAAGAGAAGGGCACTACCTTGCTTTTAATTTCCTCTTCCCAAAATTTTTAATACAGCCACATCGCTTTTTGTGCTTCTCAGGTTTGCTTTATAAATCATTTATTTAAGAAGTGCATTTCTTCTCTTTTCAGTATTTCTTTCCATGTGGCCACACGAGCTGGACTCTCTGGGTGCAGTTTATCAACAACTTTAGAAATGCCTTTGGTAACCGTGGAGGACCCGGGGGGCTGACCAGGCTGTTTGTTTAAGCTGGGAGCCGTGCGGCTCTCGGCTCGGCAGGCTTTGCCTTCTCCTCCCAGCTTGCCTGGTGTCCTCCTGGGGCTCTCGCCTCGCCCCTGCAGGCTGCGAGCTGCTGGGGCAGCGGCTGTCCCCGGCAGATGCAGGCAGTGCTCAGGCAGGGAGCTCTGCACGGGCCGGGCCTTGCAGCACAACTGTGCTGTGAAGTAGCAGCAGTAGCACTAAGCCCTGCTCCAGGCAGTTTGGGTTTTTTTCAGCAGAGAGCTGTAAACATTTGTTTTTAAAAATGAAAACAAGTCCACTCTTTTTGATGCATGTCTTCAGCTGGTTTACCTTACTATACTACAGGAAGTTAGTGAAGAGTTGCCTGTTTAATGTTTTATATCAGTCCCGTTTCTGTTGTATCAACAGCATAGCATCAGTATTAAATAGTGGCATACGCAGTTACCGTGTATAACATAAGCATTACATACATGGGTATGCAAAATTGCAGCTCTCTAAAAGCCTCTTTCTTTCTGTTGCACAGGACGTTAAATACATATCCATTCAGCCATCACCTGACATGGTGTGCTGTCAATTTTTGTTGATCCACACTGCAGCAAATGTCTAGCTTTTGTGTCCCCAGTGTTGCCACTCTATGGATGATTCTTAGGCTGGCCTAACTGCTCAGTTACAAAAAGTATTCATCTCCCTGGAGGATATTTCAGTGCAGCTCCCCAAACTAGTCTGTCTCCTCTGTGGGTCATACAAAGCTCTGCTGAGAGAGGGCCAGCTCAGTTGATTCCTCTCTGGCTGTGTCCTTCAGAGGACATGTGAATGGCTTGCATGGCCTCAGCCCAAAGATAGCATCTGCTGGCAAGAGCTCTGGCACCCTGGGAACAAGAGAGGAGGCCGCACTCTGCCTGAGGATGCCTTCCTGCTTTGTTCCTTGCTTGAAACTTAAGACAACAACAAAAAAAAATAAAACCAACAACCAAAAAAAAGGGATGGGAAGGTGGAAAGAGGCTTTCGTTGCTGGGGGTGAACAGACAGCCCTCCCAAGCAGTGGTGGTTGCTTGCTGCCTGCTGCTCACCATTGTAGCTGAGGCTTTTCTTGCTTGGAGAAGGAAGGGAAGACTGAGCTGAATCGGTCCCTCTCCCTCTTTGTGGTCTGTGCAAGCATGTATTTGCAGGTTGGCAGCTCAAGCTCTTGGCTACAGAGCCAGCATGTGTGGTAGAGGGAAGATAATGGTATTAACTGAGGGGCTATGTGGAAAGCATCTTCACAGTTTATTTATTTGGCAGCTCCTTGTCCAGCTTTCCATCTGGTTTTATGTCATGCCCAATCTGCTGGCTGCACAGTTGGGGAGCAACTTCTTTCCAGGCTGTGGACAGCCACCCAGCTGACTGGAGATGTGCTTCCAGACAGAAGCTTATCATTGCTGCTGCTTCCTTCCCTCTCCTCTGCGCTGAAAGAGTCCTTCTGCTTTCAAACATTCAGTGTCCACAGCCGAGCTGTTAACTTAGCCCTGAAGAAGTCAGAAGGATATGGCACTGATACAGATTTAGTTTTATTGATCCTTATGTCAGGATTTCATTCAAAGACAAGAGTCTTGAAGTTTTAACAAGAAGGATTTTCCTATTTCCTGTTAGAACAATAAGAAAAATAATAAAAAAAAAACACACAACTGTTGAGATACTATTAAATAAATCAGAAAAATACAACCAGAAGTCCTCAGTCTCTGTTGAAAAAGAAACTTATCCAAGTTCTATTTTTATAAAAGAATATCTTACTCAAAGACTCTGTGATTCTTTTCTGTAGATACCTTTACATTTTCATTTTCTCCTAACTCTCCTTTGACTCTTGTCTTTTGCAGGTCATGAAAACTTACCACATGTATCATGCAGAGAGCATCAGTGCAGAAAGCAAACTGAAGGAGGCAGAGAAGCAAGAAGAGAAACAGATTGGGAGGTCAGGAGACCCTGTTTTCCATATTCGACTAGAAGAAAGGCACCAGAGACGGAGCTCTGTGAAAAAGATTGAAAAAATGAAGGAAAAAGTAAGTAGTCGTTTTATTTAGTTTCATCTGAAGTACATTTGGTGCATTTCTGATATTCTTTAGCATGATATTAGACAGAAAAGTCCAGCTGGGAAATAAAATTCAGTAAGATACACATAATAAACCAGCAGTGGGTTATAGGTAACTTGACTTAATTGCAGTTCAGAGAGGGGAATATTTTATTCCCAGTGTACTTCTTACTATGTGTTTTATCCCATTTGAAACAAAATGCTAAGTTATCAGTTTGTTATGTGCATAACAGGCTGGCAACTAAGGTTCATTCTTGTGAACAGGAGTGTGTGATTGAACAGTTACTATTTTTGCTACATTCAAAAAATGAAGTGATTCAAATACATTAATATATAATCTTTTTCCTAGCGTCAAGCAAAATATTCTGAAAACAAGCTGAAGTCCATTAAAGCCCGTAATGAATACCTGCTCACCCTTGAAGCAACCAATGCTTCTGTTTTCAAGTATTATATTCATGACCTTTCGGATTTAATTGACGTAAGTATTGGCACATTTGTTTTTATGCTTATCCTGTTTAGGACTAATGCTTTTTTTTTTCATTTTCAAATGAAACATATTAGTCGTAGGGGTTGCCTACAATATGGTTATCATTTATAATATTGTATGGCATAGTCAGCAGATTTTCCCTTCAGCTTTCTATTTCACAAAATAAGGTAGCAATAAAATGCTGAACCCATTCTTTCATAGGGCTTTATGTTTTCTCCCCATATGGCAAGAGAAAATAAGACAGGAAAAACATGAAAAAGGTAGACATTTTCATTTTGTACTGTAAAAGGATTCTTGGGTAAAAATACTTTTACAAGCTTCTTGAATGGGCATCTAATAATGGTATTTTAACTGAAAATAAGGCATTTCCTTGGTGTGTTCAAAATCGTTTCGTTTCATTCACTTAGTCATTGAACCAAGTACACACTGGTTTTTATTCTTATTTCGTGAAGTTTGCAGAACAGACACAATCAGTGCCATACTCTGTACTGCCAAGAGAATGGTTACTGATTTTCATTAAGTTATTCATGTGAGAATTGGGAGTTGTACAGTGATGTTGATTTGTACTATCATTTAGTCTCCAGAACCTGTATTATTGATATTTGCAGATGAGGGAGGATCCTGCGCTCTTATCATGTCCCATTCTCATTGTAAGCTGTCCACAGATTTGATGCAGAAAATTTGGAGACAGCAAACACAAGCTCAAGAATATTTATTCACTGGCAATGTAGTGTTAAATAAGCCAGTGGATACACCCTTGTGGGCCATATGAAATGCTAGATATCTGAATGTGCTTTCCACTGCAACAGTAAGATTTGTTATTTACAATAGCAAGTAACATTCACGTGCAGTCATTCCTGGTGAGATGTTCTTTACAAAGATAAGCCTGTTAAGCTCTGGTTTGTAATGTAGCGTATGTTAATGCAACATTTGACAAGAGGTTTCTTATTTCTGCTTTCTGCAGAAACAAAGCTTGATAGGGAAGGAGAAAAGTGCCTTCTTGAGATGAAAGGACTAAAATAGCTGTAAATATGTGCTTTATTATGTTTCCTAAATACTGAAAGTCAGTTTTCTTTAACATTTCTGTTTTCCTGTAAGTTATAAAATGTTGCCTGATTTTTTTATAACTTTTTCCTTTTCCCTTTCAACTTTTTTTCTCTCCAAATGGTTTTACTTTGGTTTTACTTTTTTCCTTGCTTCTTTCTTAAAAGAGATGATTATATATATCTTTCATGTTTTCAGTATTCCTTGATGTCTCTATCCCATTTCTGCTGGCTGTTGCATGTCTTCTCTTTTCTGATTTCTTCTGGTTTATTCTGCTGTATATTGTGCCTGTCTAATCTATCTGCTCCATCCACCTGACCTGCCCAGGTAGTGGAAGCATTTGCCAGGATCCTGACAGACAGATGATCAGGGCAGAGGACTAAGGACAAGCAGCATAGCTGCTAGGGTATCACCCAAGTGAGAACTTGTCCTTACCTAACAGATTATTTTTTTGATACTGTTTAGAGGATGATGGATTTTTAGACTCTAATTAGGGTATGTCTGATAAATGTTAACTTTATGAGTTCTGCTTGACTGCTGGAGGGAAGACAAGGACCCTTTCCCTCCATTCCCAGCCCCACCACCCCTTCAGAAGGCTGCTCATTTTGTTGTCTCTCCTACCTTCCCTTCTGGAGTTCACATTTCCCAGTGAATGTCTCCAGTGCATGTTTTTACTTGACCACACTTTCTTAGGTTGGAAAATGCACCTGATTCTTACCCATTTCATCAGTGTCCACAGAGGTTGCCATAGCAGTGAAAGCTGAGGGGAGAAACCACAGGCTTGGAGCTTCACAAAGAATTGTAAGGAGAGGGGAGGTTAAGCTCTCTGTGCATACATACACAAAGACAACACTCTTTGGAGTTAGTGTATGTAAAGGTGCTTACACAGCTATGAAGACTAGAGCTTTCCGACTGCTAGTGCTTAATACATTCTACAGCACCTAGAAATTCAGGAAAACAATACCTATTTTGCATGGCTTTTTCCAAGCCATGGACCAGTGTAGACAATAACATTCTTCTGGCAAAATGGCTTTAGAAATTACTCTTCCCTAAGGAATTGAAATGGAAAGTCTAGCTGCCCTTTGCATCGCTGTTTTGTAAGAGAAGGCTGTAAACATGTGCAACCAGAATTTGCTTCAGAACCAATTTAATCTGATTGTGAGCTTGTTTAAATGAAGTGTCTTTCAGAGATTTGTATTTAATCAGAATATGCTGTGAAAGTGTTGGTGTCTGGACAGAGTGTTTACTACTTGATGAAGGAAATGCTTTTTGTAAATGCAAGAGGCTTGGCAAGATGTGGGGCTTGTATCATTGGAATGTGAGACATGCTTCCCACTGGCCATATGCTGCAACAGTCCAGGCTGTATCGTGCTGTAGATCTACTAATGTAGTGGTGTGATTTGGAGTTTTCAGAGCAGTGGTGGTGATTTGTTCTTTGCCCTGACAAAGCAGAGTACTTTGTCCTGATCTGCCTGCCTGTCTTTCTGTGCTGAACTCTCTCTTTGCCTGTACAGAAGGGGATTACTTCTCCTCTATGTGTGAATTCCAGTTAACATGGAAGGGATTTAGATCTCCCCAAGCTGATGGTGTTGCCCATAAATGAAGCTGAATGTTTTCCTACATTAATGAAAAATAAGTCTGATGAAAATGGGATAAATAGATGAAGGAACACAGTGAACTGTTCAATATGTATTTTTTGTAACAAGATTGGGGAAGGTCATGGGATATTTTCTTCTACAAAATACTTACCATGTTTTCATTTGGATTCCACTGCAACTTGATTTGTGAGGCTCATACAGAAAATCCTAACTTGCAGTTCCTCAGCTGAACTCGATCTGAACTGTTGAACTCCCTTCTTTTCATTAACAAAGCTCAGAGTTTCTGACTTAAAACGATGATGTGGTGTTCATCTTAAGCTCTTGTGATAAAAGCAAGATAAAAATATCCCTGGAGTCTTTACTGGATGTTTTAATGCATTTAGTGAGCTCAGGGCTGGGACTAGTGTTTGCAAAGAAGTAGAGGGATAAACAGGATTTGATATGCACAGTATATTTCTGTCTCCTGCATGTTGTGCTAGAGGTATTTGAATTTTCTGTTGAATATTTCTTCTCTGCTGACTATATTGTAGGGTCTAGTTAAAGTGGAGGACGTGATTAGTTTTTTCTTGATTTATATTATGTAAAAAGTAGCAAAGATTACTTTAGCTAAATTAAATGAGCCTTATCTAGCATGTAGATATTATTCTTTAAAAACAGTGGGTTTCAGGGGAGTAATAGAGTACCCACCCCTGCTAATCTGACTGTCAATATCAACATCTGTCCATATGGCACATACTGTTTTTCATGTACTTGAAGATTTCCATATAATTGAGTTTATTAGATTTATCTGGGTATAAGGAGGTGGCCTAGGAACCTTTTTTTCAGATTTACCATGCATTCATGATCTGCTGCTAGAATTAATAAAATATTCATGTGTTGGTCTTTCTTAGAGTGGAGTTTCTGAATCTCTAATTGGAGTCTGCATGCTTTGGATGGTTAAGAAGTTAGGGAACATTTAGCTATTATGAACTTCATTTATTCTGTAAAGGTTCTTTGTTAATCATTCATAGAACCAAGTTTAAAACCAGGCTAGAGTGTGTGCAGCTCACAATCTTTATTACATAAGTTCTCATAAATGCAGTATGTACAGAAAGTTCCCTTTGATTTGAATGTTGATGTCTGTGTAAAAAGATGATTAGAAAGTGACTTATTCAGAGGTTAAGGCATTTTTTTTTATGAATTTATCTCTCTGTTGACATTAGAATTTTACCATTATTCCTGAAATGAAATGAAGAGCAGCTTACTTGTTTGGTTGAAGCTCTGTGCTAAACATTGCAGTTTGTTTTGTTCAAGCCTAAATATACTCTGGGGAATAATAAAGACAGTAAATGCTCTTGAGAATGCTTTGGGTTTAATTCCAAATAAGAATAAAATGCAAATTACAAAATTAATTTTTCACACATATCCCAAATGCATAACTCATCTCCTTCCACTTTGCCCAACCAAAAGCCTTTATTAATCCAGAAATGCAATAAAACTCACAGTCTATGACTTCATTCACTCATTTCTCATCGTGATATCTTGCTGCACCAACTGACATCTCATCTCTCTAGCCCATAGATTGATAGCAGCTCTCATTAGCTATCCAGCTGGAGCCTTGGTGGGTTGAATTTTTGGCTAACAGTGTGTTTGCTTACTTGAACTTTAAAAATCTTCTTACAGATCTACGAATCTTTCCTCAAAATCATGCATACCTGCGTGTGTGTATATCTGTGTAGAGCATGTGTGTATATCTGTGTAGATATGTACTTTTTTGTAGTACCAGAAAGGGTGGCAATTTCTTTTCCAAATGTGGTCAGACAGGAGGTGGTGAGGGCAGCAGTTTAGTGGCAGTACCTTCAAGTTTTAGTCTTAGTAATGAACAAATACCCCAAGTACCATCTCTATTATAGACAACTCTCTTTCTAAACCATCACTAGTACTAGCAGATTAAAAAGGTACTCTTCTTTCTGAGTAGCCATGAGTTGATATTGTGACAGAGTTAAAATTATCTTTGTCTCCAAATTTCGAAGAAAGTGACCTGTAGTCTGGCAGAAGTAAGAGTTTTGGTGCCTAGTGAGGGATTATTTTTGCTTTTAAAAAAATAAATTTACTTACACACATTCTATTTTACTTAAATTATTGAAGCAAAATTCCAAATTCAGGCATTTTAAATTCCATACAAAGAGCCACTGGTGGTAAGGCACTAGTTCAGGTTCTGGATTTAGTTCCTGTTTGCTCTGCTAGCATTGGCATTTCAAGTAAATGCCTTAGTCTGGCAGAATAATCTGTTTCACTCAAAGAATCCTTCTTGGCTGAGAAGTCATTTTAGTTACCCTGTTCAGCTGCCATCACCTGGAGAAGATGACCATAATGGTAGTTACTGAGCAGACTAAAAGTTAAACAGTTAAGTTCTTGGTATTGTCACAGATACAGGTTGCAGTCTTATATTCCAACTTGCAGAAAAACTGCATCAGAAACCCACACAGCTCTACTTGTAAATCAGTAAGGTTTTTATTAATATTCGGATTAATCCTCTAGAGCCAAAATTCAAGCTCTAGATGCCTGTAGTTTTATAACACATGGATAGTTGGCCATGCTGAACCTGGCATTGCCCTTTATTTCTCATTTCCTCTCAGCTAGTTTTCCGTGAGGTCTCTCTAAAACTAATGCACATGAAATAAAACAGCTGTCCTGATCCACTTTCTTATCGGCACTTTTAGTCCGTCTTTTTCATCTAAGATAGTGAATTATATATGAGAGCTGATCTGACACAGAACAAGAGAAAAACACCAAGAGACATTTCCTTTTAGAAACAATATTTTTTAGGCTGGAGGTCTTTGAAATATGGATGTGCTTCAGTATAAAAGTTGAGTGGCTCTTTTAGTAAGTGCAACACAAATTTCCATTCTATAAGTGCAAAAGAGAGAGGTTATAGGTTTTGTGTTTCATTGAACATGACATCTTTCTTCCGTTTACTTTAAATGGTTCAAGAAATGTTTTTTTGCGTAATCACTGTCCCATCTGTAGTAACAACCCAAAGTCTTTGCTGAGATTGAAAGCTTAGTCTTTCTGGATGTTTTGTTGTGAATGAAACAGCCCTCTGTTGTCAGGTTGCAGAGAGCAGTGTGATCACCAGTCATTAGTGCAGCTAAGGCAAGATGTGAGGGGTTTCCTTCTTTTCTACACACAGATTTAGGTATAGTAAATAGGTTGAAGATTCTTTCCTATGCAGTGTATGCATCTGTATGTCTGCCTGTCTATCTCTTTTCATGTCTGTTTTCAAATAAGAAGAAAGGGAGGGGAACATGGTCTCATAAGTCCTGCGGGTTTGTAATAGCTGTGAGGGAGCTATTTTATGCATATAAACGTTTACAGTGGGCTGAATTCAGATTGTTTCTTTATCCAGCTGCAGCGCTGAAGTTGCAACTCCTGTACGGAAGGGTAGTTTTAATTTAAACTGTAGGTGGGTACCCAGGGTGGGTGGCTGGGAGCTGAGGGATGCAGCGTGCTCCCTGACTGCCCTAGCCAGGCACTGGCCTCTGGCTGGGACAGATCTCTCCTGTTTGAGTAAAGAACACTGCTTTGTATGCGACTGTTAGGAGACTGATGAGCAGCTGTGACAGAGAGGTTTGCGATACATCTGCCGTTACCTGCAATCTCACTGAGAAGGAGCTGAGGAGAGTGTTTACTGTGTAATGTGGCTAAAAAAATAAGAAAACAATCACTTGATACATTAACTACTGCAACATTCAAAAAATATATTCAGCTGTTGCTCTAAAATATTAACCAATCATGAATAATGCAAGCTGAGGTTATTTGAAATTCAAGAACAAACACAACTTTATGTTCTACCAATTACGCTTCAATTACATTCCACTGTTATTCTCACTTCTAGAAAAAAAGACATAAATTATGACTTTCTGCATTTAGTAACATGATGTATGTTGCTGGCTCTGTCTGAGCATGGGACATAAGGAGTTTAGAGTGAATACATTTTCACTATCCAGGGAAAGGATGTTAAAGCACTCTTGTTGCATCAAAAGCATCTTAGATGGGTCACTAATGCTAGAGGCAGTTGGGGGGTCTGGGGGCACAGTTGTAGTCAGTTTTGTTTGGGCCCAGACATGGTGAGCAGAAGTGGCTTCATTTCCAGTTTGGCGCTGGCATTGACTTCGGTGGCAGAGTTACGTGAGAGTGGGTTTAAACAAATGATCTGGGGCTTACCTATGACAATAATACTGAAAAGCCCACTTGTGTGTGGAGTCCCAGACCGTTTCTGTGTAAATACAGTAACTGCTCATCTGTATCTGTTAAACAAATGCAAACATATTGCCATACGTGTAACACTTGATTTGTTTTCTAAACCCATCCCTTAGTCTTTGCAACAGAATGAGAATACTAAATACTTACTGTCTTGACCCCAATATTGTATTTTAATTTAGAATATATCTTGAAAATGCTTCAGAGACAAAAGAATGTTAGGTCAGAAAATATTAGCGATAATTTGTGGCTTGGGATATTGTAAGGGTGTTCCTCCTTTTTAATTTGTTTTCTTTTTCCCTTTATTGTCTTTTAGTGTTGCGATCTTGGATACCACGCTAGTCTGAACAGAGCCCTAAGAACATACCTTTCTGCAGAGTATAACCTTGAAACTTCCAGGCATGAGGGCTTAGACATCATTGAAAATGCAGTTGACAGCTTGGAGCCACGAAGTGACAAGCAGAGATTCATGGAAATGTACCCCACTGCTTTTTGTCCACCAATGAAATTTGAGTTCCAGTCTCATATGGGTGATGAGGTCTGTATTCTGACAAGTATCCCCACGGTGACTGTTTCTATATACCAAGATAGAGAATTTAACTCCTTTTACAAAGAGTCTGGTAAAAGCTGTTGTTGCTGCCTGAAAGGAAGTGGATCAGCAATAACATTTTTACAAAATTGTCGGAGTTGTTCTGAGTTTCTTTAGACTTCTCAGGTAAAAACTATTGTGTGTTATTATTCTTACTCTTAATGACATTGCTGTGAATTTGCTGGCCAACTTGTGCTCAGCCCAGCTCCTGTGTAAGTCGTGGCTTTGTCATCCCTACGTGCCTCACCCATAATAGAGCTTACGGATGCTATCTGAGAGCGGCTGCAGAGCTGCTCCAAATGGTGGATGCTGAAATGCAGCCTTTTCCCCTCCTTCCTCCCACACTTTATTATATGGAGGTTTAAAGCATACACGATACCCCAGCTCTGTCCTGCCCTGCTACACCAAAGGCCAGTAGCAGAGCAGAATGCAGAGTCACCTGTGTACATCTTACGTCTGAAGGCAGCTCCAGGGTTGGTGTTTCTGCGTGGTGGAGAAGCAAGGCAGAGTGACCATACATCAAGGCTGTGCTCTGTAATCCTAAAATGCAACGCACAGTTCCCACCACCTTGTTGTACATACGTACGTTAAATTTAGTTGGACACATTTATTGTCTGCTTTATTAAGTTTTAATAGCTTTTGTAAAAATTCACCTAGTTTCAAGGAGAACAGCCAAAGACTCTTGACTATTTTTTTTTTAATTCCTTGCATCTTACAGCTTTTTTTGAATCTTTGTTAGGTTTGTCAGGTCACTGCCCAGCAACCTGTGCAAGCAGAGCTTATGCTTAGGTATCAGCAACTACAGTCACGGCTGGCCACTCTCAAAATTGAAAATGAGGAGGTAAGATCTGTATCTACAAGGACTATGCATCAACACCATTTTCAGAAAGGTGCAGTGTTTTCTGCCTTGTCAAAAGCACGTAAATTACCCTGAAATTACTTCAGTCTGTATCAGCTGTTTTAATTTTGAAAATCAAACACAGGCAAATATGCTAAGATAGATCCTTGTGTTAGATCCTTGTGATAGAGGTTTGGCAAATTCATCTTCTACCTGTCCATACGTTCACATTACTGAGTTCTGTGTTTTGCAGATGCTTCAGTGAAAATTTCTTAGCTTATTTTTAAAGTTCTGTGGCAGAAAGCACAGTTAGTCTTCTGTGACCGCCCTCTGTCCAGTCCCCAAATTGCTACTTCTGAAGCACAAAGGAGTTTGGACTGTCTTTTGTGGTAGCTGAGTCAAAATCTCTTGTGCTTTCATCTACAGCTATTTATAAACATGAGTACCGAATGCCTGTGATGAGCATAGCTCACCTAGTAAAATAAAATGGGTTTTTTTTGTAAAATACTGTAAAGCTATGCTGCTCTCTTTCTCAAGCTCTGACAGCAGAGACCTCCCTATGGGTTTAATTGCACTTTTATCCAATTTAAGGCATTGTTAAAGGCTCTCAGTGAATCTCTCCCTAAATTAAAACATGGGGATAGTTTAATTCTTGGTGTAGTTCTTTTATTTTTCAGATTTCCACTTTTTCTCATTTGATTCTGTGCACTGAATGCTTAGAACAAAGTATTAATGTCCATGCTACATGTACAGTAGTCTTTAAAAAAACCCTACTTGACTGCAGAAGGTATCTCAAGGTAACAAAGACAAAAGGAAGGAAAAAGATTTTTTTTTCTTTCAGTAAAGTGAAGTGCAAGGACATAGAGGGAGAAATCATGTTGACAGCCATAAAAAGGATATTTTCCTACACTGGAGATGTGTGTAAAAGCGTGCATGATTCAGTTAAGTTGACTATTACTAGAGACTCTCCCAAAGCAGAACTGGGAGGCAAATCACATCCTTGTCAATCCTGCCAGTTACTTGATTGCATTGTGGAAACACCACGTCCCTTGTTCCATGGCCTCCACGCCCTGGTTTCCACGATGAGCAACTGTACTCTCCATAACTCACAGGAAGTGCTGAAGCTGGTTAAATTGTTCTTTCTCCAGCCCCCTCCTCCAGCTGTGTATTCCACTTCTGCAATCTAAACATCACTGTGCTGCGCCCCATAGCACTCCGCAGAACGATGTCACAGATTTTTATCTTGGAAGAACATGTTGTTCTGCCAGCTGGATCCTTGGGTGGTCGCGTTCTGTCTAACATTGACCACACGTGGGAGAGTTCACCCTTCTGAACAGTCAATCCTCTCTATTGCCTCTTGTCCCAGATCAGGGACCATAATCAAGTCGTGTCTCATTTTGATTATCATTTCAGGAAACAAGTGCTTGAGAGTGCTATCCAGTCAACACAAGAGTACATCTGTGTTTGTGGATTGCACCATGGTAAAGCAGAGAACTAGACAGGAAACCTAACTGGATCATTCTTCTATTATATAGATATCTGTTGTAGTACATCTAATTTTTTACATTCACACACCAGTTTGTTTGAGAGAGCATGATAGAGAATTATTTTCAGTAATCAGCTTCCCTTCTAAGCTGTTCTGGTATGTATTTATCTTCCCATTTGGTAAACTGTGCCTTTTAACACCAGGTTAAGAAAACAACAGAGGCTACCCTGCAGACAATACAAGATATGGTCACCATTGAAGACTATGATGTGTCAGAGTGTTTCCAGCACAGTCGCTCAACAGAGTCTGTGAAGTCAACGGTCTCTGAGACATACCTGAGTAAGCCTAGCATTGCAAAAAGAAGAGCTAACCAGCAGGAAACAGAGCAGTTCTATTTCATGGTATGTTAATTGCTTTCTCATTCATGGGATACAGACCAAATACCCGAAGTAAACATTCCGCAGATGTTCCGGAATTTATGTACCATACATAGTAATAGATTGATCTGCATCTCTACAGAAATTCAGAGAATATCTGGAAGGTAGTAATCTCATCACAAAACTTCAAGCAAAACATGACTTGCTGCAGAGGACGCTCGGAGAAGGTAAATATCACACAACAAACTGGAAAGTGCTGCCAGACTACACAATGAACTCACTGAAATGCCAAAGTTATACAGGAAGGAAAATAAAAAACTTAAAGCTTAGTTGTCCAGTAAGCATAGATTTGATTATTACCAGTCATACTTTTGGTGCAGTGGTAAAAGCACACAGTATAAACTGATTTTATTCTTCAACAGATATTTATTTCCACTGCACAGACGTTTACACAAGTGACTATGTTTGGAAATGGAACTGTGGAATGAAAAATCTCATGTCTGAAAGGAGAGCTGACACAGTCAGTGCAGGATGATTTAAGAGCTGTGACAAATACACTCTTTCTACTTACTAGCCATTTATGCTGT
>NW_008607843.1:85110-93195 GCF_000691845.1 Merops nubicus
TTTCTGTTGTCTTGAGGTTTTTTTAAGAGTTGTGGGAGAATGATCTTTTTTTAAGCATACAGAATTATCCAGGATGCATCTCCTACAACGGACTCACTAGAGCAATATTTCTGACACATGGACATGGATGTCCTTTCAGCCTGGCAACTCAATGGAGCATATATGAAAAGGTGAAGTCCTGACCTCACTAATGTCAGTAGTGAGACTCTTACAGACTTAATTTAACATTGGGTTTCTACAAAGTATGTGCCTATTGTGAACTGGAATGAATGAATGAAAACTTAATTAGCAGCTCTATAAATGTTGATTGCTATTCTTGCATATGAAGTCATTGCATTACGAAAAAACTGTTATTGCACTACAAATTATGATAACAGATAATTACCCATTGTCCTGAACATTCTGCACAATTTTAAAAAGTACATTTTAAAATATAAACCAAGTCAGGAGATGACCATGATCAAACGAAGTAAAGCTAAATTAGGGCAGTAATGAGTCAGGCACTATGCACAGTTCCAGGTTGCCCCTCACCAGCCCTCCCAACAAGCACTTCCTCACGGACCATGGGGAAAAGGAGAATCACACTGCAAGCCTTGAGGACGAGCCACACAGTCTGTGTTAACAGACTTGAGAGGAAGTGAGTTACATCACAAAGACTGAAAATCCTCTTGTGGTGGTTAAAGGCTATAAATCAAAATTCAGACTCAAGAAAGGGAACTTGTTGTCTAAAGAGTGTCTCTAAAGGATATGTCAATTTATCTTCTTTTTAATGCCAAAAATCTACTGTTAATCAGATCTCTTCTTGCTTTTTATACAAAAGCCCAGATCCACAAACCCAGTTGTGGAGGTGCCTGAAGACCTATTAACATTTCAGTGGCTGTGATCCAAACAAAGCCTCTGTCCAGGCAATGACTGAGGCTGGGGTTAGGAAATGAACGGCATTTTCTCACAAGGATGGACTGTAGAAGATGATAGCTGCTTTTAGATAACTAACTACATCATGGTCTTTCTCATGGAAGTTTTCCTTTAATATGAAATTTTTTTTTTAATGTGTGTATTGAGGAGTTTATTCATGCAAAACAACATGTGGCTGATTTTAGTCAAAAAAGAGGAAAATTTTCCTCCAAAAGCTCACAGAAAATGTATTTAGAAAAATACATTGGATGTTTGTTCTTTGAGAGCCCAGTAAAATGCATGATCATCTTCTGAAGGAAGAAAGATAATGGCAGCAGAATCTGTTGCATAATGCATGTTAGAAAGAAGTAAGGAAAGAACTGTGTGAAAATAAATCCAAATAAAAAATACTCAGCAGGGTAACCAAAGTGATAAATTGCCATAAGGCTCTGGGCCATTCTGCCATGCTCAGGCATGCTTGGACCATTCTGTTTGAAGAGTTCCATTTGACCCACCAGCTGTAACTCCAAGTAGTTAGTATTACTCCAATCTGTATTGCCCACAGTGGTTTTGCACGTGGCTGTTGCGTTGTCATGGCACAGCACATACAAGTAGTACCCCAAACATATACATCCACATTCAAAGCTGATACTTGATAGAAAAAAGCCATCATTCCTACAGGTTAAAAAGTTCAAGTACTCATTTCTGTTGAGGCATGTCCTGCTTTAAAATGCACATGCCTGGGAAGAAGGACCTAGATTCTCTACATTTCTTGAATGCAGGTGGTTGAAAGGGTAGAATTGTAGTGGAATTAACATTATTGCTGTAGCTAGTATAGAAATGGATTTGTAGGAAGTTAGCTGCTACCCCTGCTCCACTCAAGCTGCCTTTAATTTCCCCAACACAGCAGACAAAAAATACAGGGTGATGTATGAAACAGTGCAGAGGAGAATCAGGGAAGAAGGAGAGGATTGTTTCAACTGCAAGTTTTCCTTTGGCACACTCTCTTGCTTTCATTGAAACCTGTACAGTGTAAGGTTGTAGGCTGAATAAATGCAGATTCCACGCTGATGTCCACAGCGTTGACAGCATTTGGCTTCTGTTCCAGTTCATCACCTGCCTACTACAGTCTGCTGCTGTTTCTGGACACAGCAGATACATATTCATGGCCTGCACAAGGGAGATAGATGAGTGCTCTGTGCTGAGTCTGCGTCTACACATTTGGAACAGCAGACGAGAAATACTCAGATGAGATGGATACTAAATATAGGAAGCACACTGATACTCTTATTAATTCTGAGCCAAGGCTCAATGATGGAATGAACAAATTAACAAGGCAAATGGGAAATGCAAGAAAGAGAATAAGGAGTTGCAAAAGAAATTGCACTCGTGTCTCAGATAGGTTTTGCCTAAATCTGTTAAATACAGAGATGTATTTTAAACCCCCCACACTTGGGATTTGTAACATCTTTTTCTTTGCTAACATTTATTGTTTGAATTCTTAGTCTCAATGAACTTTCCTTGGTTACATGAGTAGGGAGAAGTCCCTGGGTTACTTTTTTGCTGTCATAGGTTGTTCTGCATACTCTCATCTCTCTTTTTCACCTTTCTGAAATAGATGCCAACAATCTTTATGTGTCTTCCTAATGCCAGAGATTTTTCCCAGAGCTTGTTCTTTGTGCTGCCTTCTGTGGATCCCTGCTCTTCTGATATTGCAAAATATATTTTCAGATTAGGGCTTTCAGTACTGTGCATTGTTTCAGGTGTAGCTGGACGTTGTCACGTAATACTGTTTTGCGTATCACCGTTTTCCATTCTTTCTACAGCCTGACAAGCTTTTTTGGTGTCAAATTGAGCAATGTACTTAGAGCTAGCCCAAGTGGTGCTCACTTGGTTTCTAGAGTCAGTATAATTATCCATTGTTCTATTAGCTTTCTTTCTTCCCTAATATCTTACTTGAACCTGTTAATACTGAATTTCATTTGCTGAGTCTTGTTCCTTAACATGGACAAACCCCTCTGAAGGACTTCATAGTTTTGTCAGGGCTTGATATGGAAATACTTAAGTCATCTGCACAATATTCTGCCTCCTTAGCTGCTGTGATCTTCCCAAGCCATTAATTAATATGTGTTACATAAATGGTGTTAATGGGAAGGCTTGAGTAAATGACTGCTATACTTTTGTCATGATGAAAAAAGACCATTTAATTCCACTCAGTTTCCCTTTTCTTCACTAGTTTTTGATCAATGAGAGTATTTGGCCACACAATCCATGGCTGTTTAGTTGCCTTAGTCGCCTCTTGTGAAAAAACCAGAGTCCTTTGAAAGTCTAAGAAAATTAATTCAACTGATTCTCCTTTATCTAGTATTTTACTGTCGTGTTCAAGGAACTCAAATTAATAGGGCACAATCTCCCTTTGGGAAAACTGAGCTGGTTGGAACTTATCGTACCATGACCTTCGTACCGTTTCATTATTTTGAATTTTCATTATCAAACTCATTATCATGAGTTGACATGTTGCACATGCCTGACTTACTGGTCTATTTTCTGCAAAAATTACCCGGGAACCTTTTTGGAATATGGTATTTGCTTCTTTACAATTCTCTGCAGTTCTCTGTGGTCTTTTCCAGTGGTAGCGTTGTATTTTTTTCCTACAATGACAGACAAAAGGGAGGAAGAGTCTTTCAATAGCAAGCCAGTGGTGTGTAGAGCTCTGTATTTTCAGCACTGAACAGGTTTAGGCACAAGAGGAGATGAAATCTAATCTTGGCACAGCTCTATTTCTGTAGTGATGTAGCCTCTAAAACACATGAGCACAAATAATAGCCATTGTTTGGAATTTTAGTTCAAATTATTTACAGTATCAAGTGACTCTTTAATCTTTGGGCAGGCTTCTTAGAAGTTGTTGCATAACATGGATTGTGTTTGTATTTTAAATGTAACTGTGGAGATGGTGGATAACTGCACTGCCCTGTCTGTTGTGTAATTGTATCTCTTTTGTGGAAATGTGACTGTTAGGGTTAAAAGTCATTTGCCAAGCATAATTTAGATACAAAAATAATTTTACCTAAAACCGATGAATAACTGTTTCCCATTTATTGAACTTTTCTAGGTCACAGGGCCGAATACATGACAACAAGGTAAAGTATCTTTATTTGACTTGACTGAAACTTACAAATGTGATAAGATCTTAGAAGTTACAGGTTTCAGAACACGTGCATAAGGGTATATAAATGTTGTTGCTGTTGTTACACAAATTGTGTACAGGTCCTGTGTGTTTTAACATTCAGCATTTCTGTTTCTGCATGCTGATGGATAAAGGAGCAGACTGTTCATCTTCATGCTTGTGAGCTGCTTAGTCTAGTGTCAAGGGTGGGACAAGCTGGGAGCTCCTTAAAAATATTTGTCAATCACACATCAAATTCAGAAGTTGCAGGGGGCTTTTTGTGCTAGAAGAGAAATATTTTTTCAGTTGCTAAAGATACCATGCTCTTATGGTTTGTAATTCACTTGGTCAGGATACACAGTTCAGAAGAACCTGACACAGAGGTGTATTTAGGGGACAGGCTGCATCTTTGATAACCTAACTCTGGACAGGCATACCTGCCTCCCCAAGCATGTATGTGCTTGATACTTAAGTAGGTCTCTGTATTCACAGAGGGAAAGGGACACAGTGTTAGATCTCCCTGCTTTGTGTGGCACATACTTTTTCAGTTCTGCAGTGCCACACATGTGATGCTGCCTCCAGACAGAAACACAGACAAGCACTGCAGCCCTCAGGGTACCAGACTGTGGAGGACAACGGCAGCTGTTTGAGTTGGCTCCTGCCACTTGGGTATGACTGCGGCAGGCACCACCACCCTTCCATCCTGGTGGCAGCAGGAACAAGCAGCCCAGTGTTCCTGGTCTCACTCTTCCCTTTCCATGCAGTACATCCATGCTCAATGCTTTCTCCTTTTTTGCTTCCTGGACAGGAATGGCCTAGCCACCACCCCTCATCTTTGATTTTAAAAAAATTAAAAAATAATCTTACCTTCCCAGCTAAGAAGTTTGGATCTGGCTCTGGCTCTGGCTCTGCCTTTGCTGGACCATGGCGTTTTGTATCATTTCTTCCACCCGGCCCCCATATTCCTGGAGACATCTCAACAGACTTCAGACCAACCTGTCTCCCACCACTCTGGTCAATTTTAGCTTTGTGAAGTTTGGCTTAATCACATTCTTTCCTTACACAACCCCCGTTGAAAAGTGGTAACAAATCAGAGCATCCTTCCCAATTGCTGACATTAGTTCTGAGACCTATGCCTTTAACTTCAGCTCTGTCCCCAGATGCTACCAGGAATGCACTGAAGTCAGCAACCTTATGTCTAATGAGAAAACCATTCTCTCTCAGCTCCAAAGCAGGTGACTCGTCAAGCTCACATCACCTTAAATTCCCTGCTGTGTAAGCAGCTGAAAGAAGATGATGGATTTAGGCAATGATTTTGCCTTAGTACAGTGAAGGAGCAGCTTGAAGCCATCATACATACTGTCTTCTCACAGCTGGTCACTTAGAGAAGGAAACTCTAAGGAGTAGGAGGGAGTAGGGCCTGCCCATCCACTAGTGCCCTCAGCACTAGTTCCCTCTCTCTGGCTGGGACCTGCCTGTCACCCCAAGGTTCAGTTAAGTTCACAGACTGTAAGACGTGCAAATGGAAATGTTCTTCAAGGTCAAAGTTAAATTGCAGAAGGGAAGACAATGTCTTTAAAAATGAGTTTAAAATAGCAGGTAGTACCCAAACAGACCAAAGTCCCACCACTCGAAGTTTGCATTATTGTTCCTCACTGGCTCCCCAAAACATTTGATTTTTTGCTGATTCCTGAAAAACCTAGTTACATTGGACTGCTGGTGCAGGGGAGCTAGGAAAGCGGGTTGGCATGTATCATGCCCTGACATTCACAAAACAAATTGTGACCTAGAGAACAATATTTATTTCATGTAATCTCTTTCACTTGTAGTCATCACACGTGTCACACACTAGGTAAACATTTTACAGACCAGAGTTTTGTGTTCTTCCTATTATTGCCTTGTGCCACTTTTGTTTATTTGTTTCAAGTTGATGATATTCTTTTAATTCCTTCAGCTAATTTGCAAGGTGTTTCTTTTCTTTTGTGAAGACGTTGATGGTTGAATGTGGAAGGCTAAAGCTGTTTAACCTTCCTGGCTCTAGCTAAAAATGTAAATGGCTTGGTTTTGAAGCATCTTAGGAGTGTGCTGAGCAGCATTTATTTGCATTTGAAGCCTCTCCAGCATGAAGCAACTTTTCTGCTTGATAAGAGGTGCTTCGAGTGCCCCGTGTTTTGCCGTGGCTGGCAGGATGGATTCCAGTGGTGGCTGCACATTTCATGCATGACCGCAACAAAAAAGGCCATTCCGATTGTGCAGTGTTTGGAATAAATGTGTATGGTAAAACTGCAATGCAGGGGTTCATAAAGAATGTCAATATTTATCTGTAAGTAGTGCATTTTTAATGGGGAAGTTCTGCACTCTTTAATCCCTGTGACCCTTAAATTTGTTGGAAAGTCTGTATTTGATAAAGTGCTCTGTTTATTTCTGCCTTTACAATGTTCTGTTGTTTTACCACATTGCAGACATTTCATTTTATTGTGTGATTTAATTCTGGCTTGCTCAGTAATCATATTCCCTTCCCTTAGGCCTCCAAAACTTCCCCCTAAGCCCCTGAAACACAGGAAGCCCAGACCCCGATCACAGTATAGTGCTAAGTTGTTTAATGGTGATTTGGAGTCATTCATCAAGGTACTGGCACCAGCCACCCCAGTGGCTGATCTCAACGCTTCTTGCTATAATGGTCACCACCTCAAGTGAGCTGAGGGAGATCATTATGTTTAAGTCTGTCCTGGGGCTCTTTTCTTTCCCGGTTGATCAATATAATACTTCCTGAAGTCAGAGGGAAGGAGGGGGAACCATTTCTCACATTAGCCTCCCTGTGACTTGGTTAAGTAGGGGGAGTATTGGCAGCCTGGTTTTATTAGGAAACGGCGTCATGTGGAAGGTAGGACGTAGTGGTGCATCCCACGATTCAGCACAATTTCCTGCTTGCCACGTGCATTACATTCAGTATCCAAAGTCTGTGGAGAAGCAGTATTACCCTGGGCTTGATAGCCAGCTTTTGATTTCCTATGACTTTAGGAATTTATTATATTGTGTGAAATTGTGATCACCGCTATTCTGGGTCTTGTATCTTTGCTGTATTTACTATCTTCTTCTTTCTCATACTTTTATTTCTAATAATGCTTCTAGCCGAGGCCGAAGGAACTCTCACACGAGACATCAGGTATCGTTCTGGTGGCGAGGACCCTCTCCGCCTCGCTCGGGTTGCATCCACGCCTGGCTCCAAAGTAGCTCATTCAAAGACCTGGAGGGAGAAGTTTGCATTAAGAAATGACTGTACAAGTGCTGTGGGCAAAACTGAACCACAGCACAGCTCTGGGGTGACTGTGGTCTTAAACGATGGATTCCTCATTTACAGGCACTGGTCCATCACAGTCAGTTAGTGCCTTTGGACACTAGCTGACAGAGCTCAGAGAAAGAAATCTTAAAAAAAAGTACGTAACAATACATTTATAAACAAAGGGAATTAAATTCCTGACTGCAAGCTCTGTGAACTGAGTTCAAATGTTACAGGGATTTTTTTCTTTTTTCTCCCTGTGTAACTTAGATAGCGGCAAATATTTTGTAGAACAAATCCTGTGCTCGGTGGCACCATACCAGTTTAGCTGTCTGTGAATCAAACTTTCAGCCACCCTCAGCACAACCACAGGGAAGACTATTATCATTGTGCAGGCACTGCTGTGAGGTGCAGAGGCTTTCAGGAAGTCATCACATGATGTAAGAGATTAATATCATGAACGGTTTCTTGCTCAAGGATGAAAGTGAGAAAAGAAGCAGAAACTCCCACAATAAAAAGACCCTGGATTAGAAAAACAGAGAATAAATCAGGAGAAATTATACCACATCACAGAGAAGAGCGTTTTGCTACGTGGCAGTGGGGGTGACAGGGCTTTCTTGCACATGGAGACTCCTACGTAGTTAGTCTTTCAAAAGGAAAGAGGAAAAGAAAGCTGGTAGCCTTATGATTTGCCAGCGGGGGACTTAACCTAGGAGAGCATCCCTGCCCAAAGACCATGGCATTC
>NW_008607843.1:93226-114396 GCF_000691845.1 Merops nubicus
ATGAAAGGATTACAGCTAGTGAAATATAGTGCCACACTAGATTGCTTTTTGTTACATTTTTGAATCATAAGAAATAATTAGTCCCAAACATACATTCACTGACTATTCACATCAGATTCAATTCCCTGCAGCAGTAGGATCACTGTTCATGACATTGCAGCAACACAGATTGTTACTTCCAATTATTTTCCTCTTATTAGAGCCAAAATCCAAACCTGCTAGTTTAGATTATTTCGGGGAATTACTTAGCTACAAACTTGCACATGGTTCTGAACAGATTCTCCAAAACCAGGTGTGAAAGTAATTTATTTTTTTTTTTTTGCAATTTCTTACTGCAAACACTGTCTTTTCCAAGGCTTTACATCCTTTGCATGAACCAGTGTACTAACAGGAGATACGGGTGCATGTTGTGCATGTTTTATAATACTTTGCTTTTTTGGAGAGCCAGGCTGGTGGTGAAGGTATTGGTGAAGATGACAGTATTCCTGGGTTTAGTAACTGACCTCTTCCATGGGCTTTTTTTATTCATCTGTTAATGAATCATGACATAACTCAAATAGACGATGCTCACCCAGACATTACTGGTTCTTGGCTAGCCAGTCATTGCTAGGTTTTAAATTAAAAGACAAACAAAACACAATTTAAATAGCATAATTAGCAGTACAGTCTTTTGTAAGGCCCACTAGAACAACATGGAGCACACAGAAGATCAGGGGTTAGGTTATCTCGGGAAGTGCATTGATTCATTGCTTCACTGTGTGTTATTTTTCAAACTTCTTTAGTAGCTGGCTTCTCTTCTACTTGGACTTAATTCATAAACTACCAATTGTTGTAATTTAGCGCAAAAATGAAGGACTAGTTTGTAAAAGAAAATGCATATTCTGAGTTACAGGGTGCTTTGGAATTCATGGCTTTGTCATATAGACTAGTTTCATATTAAACTTTCAAGTGGATTAGTCAATTCTCTAAGTGCTTACATATTTGAAATTCATTTGGAAACAAAAACTATAGCTTCCAAAGCAAGAATTTCAAAGGTACCTGTTATTTATGTAGCAGTAATTTTACCAGCATTAGCACCAGCTTTTCTAAATAATTTTAATCACATGATTTGTGTCATTAATAGATATTTGATGACTTGTAGTCATTAATGTGCTTAGGGTAAAACACCCATTTTTTTAAAGTGCCAAAACACACAGACAAAGGACTGTGACGGTTCTTTTGGAGTCGGCAGTTTAAAAGTCAAAGAGAAATAACTCACTGAAAATCATCTTCTCTCCCTCCCGTCACAGGCGTTTTTTCTCCTTTATTAAAACACCTCTGTGTAACTGAGGAGGTAACCACAGACCAGCTGCTGTATCATGGCTGAGACCAGGAGCTTTGATTCCCGAGCTCCGCCAGTCGCAGGCAGGGAGGTGTAGGCTCTGACCTCCCTTTCCCAGCACCTTTGTGCCTACAGAAGAGGCAGCTGAACCTAAGCTCAAAGCAGCTGCAGTTCACCACCCAGGGTATTACCAGCCAGTTAGAGCAGCCTGAAGCAACATGCCAGGCCATCATGTAAGGGCGTGCAAATCGGCAGAGCACGTAGGAGTGCTCTCGGGTCAGGAGGGAGACACCTGGGTACCCCCATGCAATGTCATGTGGTGGCTCTCCTCCAAGAACATTTCTGGTAGTCTAGCAAGTCCGGAAGAGACCTTGTCAACTGTATTATCAAATTCTTTTACCAAAAAGCAAAAACCCACCTCCAGGAATTAGTGTACTTAGGTCCATGTAGGATTTTCTCCACCAGGAAAAGGAAGGTAAGTTAAATGGATGTGGAGGGATCATCTTCATCATTAATTCTTATTCTTAATAATAAACTTCTAAAAATGGCAAATTCACTGCTTTAACTCATTATGCTTCAAAAATCTAAAACACATGCATGAGCTTAGATGTCACATATGGTGTTAGCCAGCTGGAGTGGCAGAGGTAGAGGATTAAGTCTCTTAATTTCCCAACTCAGTTACTTTAATGAAGAACCATAATTTTTTCTCTTCACCTGTTCCTTTCCCTCCCTCCTTAAATGGGAAGAGAACTCTTAGACACGATTTTTTTTTTTCTTACGTCTTTTTTTTGCCAGCACTGTATGTCCATCTGTATTGACCAAGAAAATGCATTTTCACGTTCAGTCCAAAGTAGGGAGGTTTACTCTTTCCCATCTGCAGTTCACTCTTTCTGCTCTTGTTCTCCAGGATTCAGGACAAGTCATTCCTCTCATCGTGGAAAGCTGTATCAGATTTATCAATTTATATGGTAAGCTCTGAAACATGCTATGTCATTTCATTATTGCCCTTGACTTTTTTTGTGTATCTTTTGCATAAGGCATTTACCTCCACAGCTGTGTTTCTAAAATAGAGATGAAAAGTATTTTAAAAACTAGATTCATTTCTCACCACTGTCTCCCATCTTTGCTGGCTGCAGGTCTTCAGCATCAGGGAATTTTTAGAGTGTCTGGTTCCCAGGTGGAAGTCAATGATATTAAAAATTCATTTGAGAGAGGTAATTGCATTTTCATTTATTCAAGCACCTTAATATCTGACATTTAAAAATCTTTTAAATTCTAATTATTTTCTTGGCCGCTTAAGCAGTTTGTATGCACTTTGTGTACTGCAGCTAAAATTTTTCACTGTCACTTAGTTAAAAATAAAGTATAATGATGACATGTACATGTTTTTCCTGTTATGTCCTAGGAACTTGAGATTGTTTTTTATTTTGTTTAGTTGAGGCATATGACTCTTGGATCAACTGTAAACTGTAGTCTTTTGTTCATGATAAACTGCAAATAATGGCTTGTCTATATTTTATTTTGAAAATCCTCAGAAAGGAAAGATTATGGATTTTAATTAGATTCAAGAGACTACTTAACACAATCTGAGAACCTTGTTACTTGATCTTCTAGAATATGAGTGTTCAGCTTTCTTGTTCCTCTGCCAAAGTGGCATCACGATCAATGAGAATATGGGCTGTGAAAGGGTCATTCCATTTGCAGTAACTGTTTTCATTCCCAAAGGAAACCAGCCACAGAGGAGGAATTGCAGAAAGATACCAGGAAGTGAAAACAGCTTTGCAAACATGAATGGCTTGCAACTTCCAGCCTAGAATTGCTCTGCTAGGGTAGCCAGGGTCTAGCAATCCCTAATTGTGTTAAAACAGTTCCAGTTGTAGGGGTTTTTTTTAAATCTTACATTCTCTTTTTCTTGGATCTTAGAAGCTGCTTTTTTAGTTTCCAGACAAACCTTTTGCAGATCATCTGCTAATGAGAAACCCCTTGGATCAATAAGTCTTGTGACTAAAAGCACAAAAAAAAATTGCACAGTATTCTTCTCCCCAGGATTAGTTATCTATGTTGTTAAATGTGATCTCATCTTTGACAAGATACACAAAGCAGCTGTTTTTACATGCTAAGTGAAGCCACATCCTCCTGTTCTCCAGCATTTAAATCTGCCTTATTAACTGCTTCTCCTAGGTAGTGTTATTCTGGAAGATACATAAATTTTAAAGTGTTTAGAAAGAAATATTAGGTCTTTTAAATTACACGTGGTTTGGTCGTAGCTGAGGTTCCAGTTAGGGTTTTAGTTCCTATACAGTGTTTTCAAAAAATGGTTGCACATATTCCTGAATGTTTTTTATTTTTCAGAATGAAGACAGATTTCCAGTTTAAAGAGTTATCTTACTCAGTTTGCTTAATGTAAGCTCCCAAAGAATAGTCTGAGAAACCCTATTCGATTAAGAACATTTAGCTTTTTTATTTTGCTAAACTGTAAGTCACAATATGTCCATAAGTACCTAGATGGAATTTCAGGACCTAAGAGATCACTAGGTTATGTAATTTAAAGGAAGCTTTATTTACACTGCCAATTTTAGTTTAATCATAGCCTGGGATTTCTAAATCAGTGTTTATTATCTTACTTGAATGCTTGCATTGCCATCTCCCACAGGCTGAAAACAAAACAAAAAAAAATGTCATTCACTTATAAAAATGTTGCATGCAAGAATGCTCCTGCATGAATGTTTGATTCACTTTATTTACTTTTTAAGGTGAAAATCCTTTGGCAGATGACCAAAGTAACCATGACATTAACTCAGTTGCTGGAGTACTGAAGCTCTATTTCCGAGGGCTGGAAAATCCTGTCTTTCCTAAGGAAAGATTTAATGATCTTATTTCTTGTATCAGTAAGTATAAATCTCTGTTTCTTTCTCAATACAATTTCATATATACAGTACTGGCCTGAAAAAAAGAGCTAACTTCACGGATTTTTCCAAGACAATTTGTTTGCCATCTGTAACAGTCTGGGTCAGTTATTAGTCACACTCACAGCTGTGGTTGTTCCCTTTTTCCAGTGGGATTAATCTACAGTACAGCTCTTTGTTTAACATGGCAGGAAGAGTATCTTTTGGTATACAAGAGATAGTTAAGTTTTATTTATTATTCTCCTCTGGGCACTGAAGCAGACAGAAGGGGGTGAAGTCGTGGCTATGCAAACAAATTATGTTACTTTCTCCAAAGGTTTTTATGCCCCACAGCTTGGAGTCAGCACTGGTGAATAAGTAACTAACTGCTTGATATTGTGTGTTTCTGGACCTTTGTGTCCTCAGCTTAAAACCCCCGATCTAACTGTCAGGAAAACCCTTCAGTGCAGGAAAGGAGGGGAGCAGCTGAGTGTTGTCTGTGTTGCCCAGTCTGCATTCCACAATATAATGTAATGGGATGCCTTGGAGGAGCCTTGCGTGGGTCTGTGCTCTGCTGGTGTCCATAGCCAGGCAGAGAGGCTGTAGTCATATAGGAGGTTCTCAGTGGATCAGTGAATTGCTGTGGCATGCAAAAAACTTCTTCCAATTCACAGATGCCTGCAGATGTTGAGGAGGGGTGGGGCCAAGGCAAGCATCAGTAGGGTTACTATTCCCTGTGGGTCCATTAGAAGTGGTCAGAGGTGCTAGCTTTGTGGAAGAATGTCTTCCTTTCAGCCCTTCCTTATAACCTGTCTGCTCCTGCCAAACGGAGAAAGAGGCAGTTTCACAGGTAACAAGGGACAGTCCTTTGGCATATTAATCAGGGCAGACTCTCTCCAAACTGTGTTATTCTTGGAAAAGGGGTCTCTCTCAGTAGGCAAGAGCGTAGATGGGTGTGTGCAGTGTCCTGGGCTGGCCATCAGATGGGCTTTTCTGCTTCCTGCTGGGGGAACCCAGTGTGTGTGGTTTCCTTCCCACACAGGGAGGACTGCAGTAGTTCAGCCTGGAGGTTACAGATACATGGATCAATGTGACAAGGTCTGTGTGCAATATTCTGTGTTTTGGGGTTTTGTGGGTTTTTCTGCAGCTGTTACTGTCTGCAGACATGGTGGTACTGAGGAGTTCTGAAGGACCTCAAAATGGCAGTTTAACAGTCTGATCCTTGGTGCTGAGGGAGATGCTGTCTCTTTAGGAAGCATAATCTTGGTTCTGCCAGAGTTCAGCTTTAGCTGACTGTGGTGCCACAGCCCAGAAAATGTCTGCAAGTCATAGAAATTGAAATCTAAAAAAGGATTGTTTTGACTGAGTGATTTTATGCATGACAGGGATGATGGAACTTTACCTAATAATCCTGTGCTGATTTTCATAACTTCTGGATGAATTAAAGCATGTCGCTGGAAAAACTTATTGATTTAATGGCTTCAGTTGACAGAAAATCTACCACATTCTTGGATAAGCTGTTCAAATGATTAATCACTTCCATCATTAAACATTTGTACCAGATTTCATTTTCAAAATTTCTGCTGTCAGATTCTGACCATTGGATCTCTTTATGACTTTATTATTTTGACTGAGAATTAAGAAAAATATAAATGGTGGTTCTTATACAAGGAGGTGGTTTTGCACTGCACTGTGTTGAAGAGCTTTAAATAAAATTGTAACATACCAAGAATGAGTATTCAGTTTACAGAGATTATACAGGTGAGTACTTAGGAGATGCAGAAATATTTGCCCAAAACAACCTTTTAAAAGTGTTCCAAGAGGAACTGGAGGGTTTCAAAGAATTCCTGTTCGCTATTGAATCTTCTGAATGTGGGGTGGGGTATTTGGCAAGAGAGGTAGATGTTCAATGGACGAGTATGCGTATATGGCACCTGCACAGGTGGGAGAGGTTCACCAGCCTCTCAGAGCATTACTGTCTGAGAAGAATCAAGTTCATTTATGCCAAAATGGTCTTTTGTTATTAAGAACTTCAAGAAAAATGGCAATGAATACTAGATCTCTAGCATTAGCCTTTGGTTTCCTTAGGGATGTCCAGCTATTGCATGTTCAATGTAGGTAGCAGATTATTTTGTGGCACCTGGGGACATGGTTTAATGATCATGATAGTGTTGGGTGATGGTTGGCCTTTATCATCTTAGAGGTCTTTTCTAACCTTAATGATTCTATGATTTGATTCTATGATTTTCTTGTGAAAGAGTTGACAACTTTTTTAAAAAAAAAAGAAATAATAGTATCATTGCTGAAATCAGTAACAACTAACAGCCTGGAACGAAGTCACTGCTTTTCACAGCCATATTTTAAAATGAGAAGTTATTAGAAAAGAGGTGTTGTCATCTGATCCTGGTTTAGACTAACTGTTCTCTGAGGCTGTCATAAGTCTGGATCATCATCTCTACAACAGCTTGTCAAAACGAGGTATGATGACTTGAGTAGTTCAGCTAGGTTTGATGTCTGCTATTGCTGTTACAGAAGAAAGCAGGGGGTTTTCTTCCTGATAATGTGTTGTAAGAGTCCCAAATCTATTTCTGGCAGGTTTTGGAGGAAGCTAAAGGAGGATGATTTTGTTGCTTCGTTTGGCTTCCACAAGCTTGTCATTAGATGCACTGTGAAATGTCACGTTGGTGCCTTCCTTCAGTGGAGGGAGGAGAGGCACGTTTGGAACAGGTCAGGATGAAAGGGGTGAGTTTCTGTTGTCACAGTGAGGGATTTGAATGTTGTGTAGGAAGAGAATGAAGCCCAGCTCTTATGCCCTGTACCCACAGCCAGACCCAGAACCACATGCTGGGAACAGTGGGCTGTGTGTCTGTATCTTCAGTGTATCTGAGAAGCCTGAGGTGGATTGTTTTTACAGCTGTGTACCTAGGCTATGCACTTTTTTAAGTGGTCCACCACTTCCAGGGAATAAGAAGCTATTTTTTCCCTGAAAAAAGCCAAGCATTTCAGAATATATAAGTCATGAATTAGTTTAAATAGGACCTACATGGCATGTATTATCAAAAACTGTCAGTCTCAAAGGCCTTTTCTATTGCTATTTTTTAACCTTAACACTTTGTTTATCTTGCAAAAAGGAAGACAGTCTAGGCAAGACTTTTCTCCCCCTTCAGACTTTGAATCTGTTATAGTTGCCTTATTTTATTTTTCTGTGATTATGTAGCTTCACATATTAAGTATGTTGGTCTTCATGTTAATGGGAGCACCCTTTCCTCTGCGATAACACGTTACTGTAACTTCTTTAGATCACAGTTGGTATGGTAAGTCCAGAAAGCCTTCATATTTTTAATTAAGACGATTTAAATACTCATAATTCATACTGCATTCACTGTCTGGTATACAGTGATGAAAGGAATAAACATTAATTTGTTTTTAAATAGTCTTTCAAGATAAATATCAATGTGGGGTTTTTTTAATTGTTGGCAGAAAATATTATAAAAGGGGGAGGGAGAAAGCAAATACATAAAGTTAATGTTCACATAAAACTGTAAAAGGGCAGAATGTCACACATTTTATATGGAAATGTAATGTTGCCAGTGAAAAACCCCTTGAAACTGAAGTACTTAGTTATGGATGTCAAGCATAATTGAGGCTACAGCTGCAAAATGAACCTTTCCTCAGTGCAGCCACTGAGGAATTCCTTTGCATTTATGCATATATTTTCAAATGAAATAGAGCATTGTGATTTAATGCTTTCCCTTTTGCAGACACAGTGGAAACAGTACAAAAAGACTGTGACTTTTAAGGCAATTTATATTAATTAGACTCATGAGAACAATGTTATTCTGTTTGGGTTTATGAACTGCTATAGATAAAATTTGGGCCAAATTATTACTTCTCCAAAGCAAGGATGAAAAGTGGGACAGAATGTAAAGAATCCATCTGACTATGGGCTGCAATTCTGCATTCTCAGGAAAAGGAGTGACTGCTGTTGCTCCCAGTGACATTTGGCAACTCAGAGGGTAAAATGAGGTGTAGGGGAAGAGCCCTTCTTTTTTCTCCCCCTTTGTAGAAACACAAGGAAAATATTTATAACAGGTGTTAGATGGAGGCAGAGGGTACTGAAGCTGTGCGTAGGGCTGGCCGTAGCTCGCCTGCACTGCTGGGGGACTGCAGTTCCTCTCCTGGTGTGTGTTCTTACACACGTGCATTACAGTTCACTTCCGTCTGCATAGCTGTGCAGTGCAGCAGCAGGCACGTCTCAGCTACACAAGCTGCTTAGCTCCTGCTCAGACCATTATAATTCTTCTTGGTTTCATCTCCCTTGCCTTAAATTTGATATACTAAGATGCCAGGATGGATGAAAACTTACATCTTTTTTCCTTCTGATTTTCATCATTTCAGTCCCTTGCTGCCAGCGGTGCCCATTTACCTACAGGCATAAATGTTATGAGAGAAAATTATTATATTGCTTTTCCAGACTATTGCCCATTACTTAAAAAGTAAAAAACTGAATTCTGAATTGTCAGCTCTTCCTGAAAAAGTTTCAACAAAATGGCAACTGTTTCCTTCCCTAAGTGACAGTGGACACCATTGTGTTTGTCCTCCTGTAGTGCCTTCCTAAACAGATCTGAAAGAGCTGTATGTGGCGTTGCTGAGTTAATATATATGTATCCTTGAGTTGGATTCTACTCATCTACCAAAGTGGAAGGAGGCACAACTTGTTAACTTCAGCACTAATACATATTCATGTGGATTACTTGTCAGCTGCAAATTGACCATAAAAGTTACATCTGCAAGTGTAATTCAGTCCCGTTTGACGTTCAGCGGGTGTGTAAAACATGCATTAGGCATTCACTCTGTTACGAGTAGGTGCCACACCAAGTGGAAGCAGGGAGGGACTGCCACGTAGAGATACCATATTGGATTTTATCCTTCAAAACAATGGTCCTAAGTGAGAGAGGCCTTACATTACCATTGTTTGCTTTCTTCTTCCTGCTTTGTGCAAGCCTTGCCTGCGAATTATGCTTAGCTTGCACAGCACTGGCTGTTGGTATAGCACAATTCATTCATTGCTGACACCAAGTTTCTCCATCCACGGGTTCTGATCGATATCTTCCCATTGCCAAATGTTTGCAATTCTTTTGTTACTACTCTGATTGGCCCACGGAGGCTGTCTGTTAATAGAGGGTGCTAGAATATACACGATCCATAACTCACATTTCTGAGCTCTGACTGCTCCCATGCTGAATCTTCCCCTCGTTCGGTTACCAGTGCAGGAGAAGCCATGTTGTAGGACCAAGACCAGGAAAAGTACAGTGCTTTTGTGGCATTTTTAACTAAGCCAAACCAATAAAGTCATATAGCTGTCCAGTTGGCCAAAAAATATTTTGTAACCACTAGCAATTGCTCCCTTGCAAAAATCTTTTGTTCTCCATCACCGAAACACTGCTTTTATATATTTGAATATTTATTGCCTTTTACATGCTCCACTACATCAGGATTATTGCTTAATTAAACTTCAGTTTACATTTTCTTAATGTTATTTAAGATTAATGTATCCCTGTCTTCATTTATAATTTAGTTTTGCTTTATTTGTATTTGGCAGCTTGTGTTAGTAATTGTGTTTTCTCCCCTCCCAGGTTTCCTTTACTCTTCTGAGGCAGACTGTTCACTTTTGATCTGTTTCACTTTAGAGTCTGCCTTTGCACAAACCTCATTGTGAGTCACTAGGTGGTTCAAACCTATTAGTTCTCATCGAAGAGAAAAGTGGACAGTCATTGATTCTGTGTATTTCAGCAGTAAGCAAAGGTGACACCACTTCTCCAGAACAGGTTCCAGTGTTACTGGAGACCGAGGATCACACCTTTTAAGCTTGAGTAGCTAGGATTTATGCCTCTCTCATGCTTTTGAGAACTGGTCCTTAGCCTATGACTGACAATGACGCAGGTAGCTGATAAGTAATTCTTTCACTTATGCGATGACATTAGTCTCATCTGGATTCATTCATCCAGTTCAAGAACAAGGAGTCTTTGCAGAGGAAGTCCATAGGAAATCAATAAATAAATCCATTCCAAGAGCAATGAAAGATTGCACTTCAACAGGTTTTCTTGTGGAGGCTGAGTTCTGCCTCCGTGGAAGATTTTATGAACAGGTTGGACAGATGTCTCTTAGAGGTGATGAAGGTGAAGTCAGAGGGTAAGATTGTAGATTTAAATGACCTCTGAAGAGTCCTCCAAGCTCTGTGCTTTTTGGTTTGTTGTTTGTTTGTTTGTTTTTTTGTAATAGTAGTAGTAGCTGGTAGAGGCTCCTTAGATCCCAAACACCTGTGATGCTTAGATGCCTGGATAATTTTATGGATACAGAGAAACCCAAGCTCCTTATATGATTAAGGTACTTTGTTCCATTATTGTCTGGTAAAAGTACATCACTAGTTCTGGGCACAGGTGCCCAGCTCTTCCACAGAGTGCTATAGTCCTGATGCCCCAGAAGCTGGCCTCTTCCCCCTTCTTGTTTCACCCCACAAATGTCTTCTGTGCTCTGGGCTGCACTGTAGCTCCGCTTTGACAGGAGCGCAGTGTTCCCATGCCAAACACCTTCTTGTCTGGCTGGCAGGAAACTCTCCTGCTTTTGGATTTGAGCCCTGTGGCTGAGACAAGTCTGAAGGCAGATGTGTCAGACCAGAGGTGCAAAACGTTTTGCCCTGCTCTGAGAACTGGTTTCTAGAAAATAATAATTATTTCTGTTTGTCATATTTACCTGACGGTAGTATTAATTTCTGGTTGATATTCATGTGTCCTTCACACAGATCTCCCTTCCCTCCCTCACTCCACAGTCAGAAAAAAACACATTAGTTCTCAGTGTGCTTGGCCTTGCCAGAGGCTTGTCTTGTCTCTTGTGTTTGGGAATGTGAATCTCATTGTATCGTTAGTGTAATGAACCAGTTTTCAAATCCCCTGATCTCTATTTCTGCTTGGCAGCTAATGGCCTTCTTAGGACAAGTCATGTACAATCAGCACTTTAGTTTTCTTAGCTAAGAAATGGGTAATACCTCACTGGGCACTGAGGTAGGGCGCATTACAGTTCTTGAAAATCAGAGTGATGAAAAGAGGGCCTCCAACAGAAGTGCTGTGAGAGGGGAAGCGCAGTCAGCATCCTGCAGTGTTGGGCTTGCCAGTGGTTCCTTGCAGCAACCAGCCTGGATCTTGCATGGCCACTCTTCCCCGAGGCTCTCCTCAGCCAAGCTGGTGGGGGTAAAGCAATGCTTTGTCTTCCCTCTGCATGGGAAGCAGCAGAGCTGCAAATTCTTTCTGCCTGGATGCAGAGAGATCCTTCTGTATTCATTCCTTCTTTCCTATGTACCCAAACACTCACAGACTGCATACAGGCGAGCAACTATGAAATTTGGCTCCTCATTTAAAAGTAGCACACAAACACGTGACATTATTACCTATCTCCTTTAAACCAAATCAGTGCTGAGAAGGAAAAACAAGCCTTTTGTAATAACATGGAAAGCACGTGAATTTACACTTGGCGGTAGTTTGGATTTTTAATAAAGGGGCTTTCATGGAAACTAGGACTGGGTTACCAGGAAGGACTGGAAATATACACGCCTCATTCCAGCATGTGTAACTTGTAAGGGCATCAGTATAGAGGTGACTGGCTAGTACTGGTCGTGCTCCTAGTAAGGCAGCTGGAATCACTCAACACATGACCATACAGCCAGACTCTCTGTACCTACTCTGCCATGTCCATGCTGCCTGCTGGGACCAGTTCCTGGCTCATGCATCCTGTGAACCATGTCTAAGAACTGCTTGGAAGAGTTATAGTTGGCAGAGATCACGAGCATGTTGAAGACTGTGATAACTGCTGTGTGGTAGCTGCCTGCCAGTGTTCAAGACCGTGTCCCATACTGGTTTGGCTCACTAGTTTAGACAGAGCTATTGCATCTGGATAGGCATCACTCTGCTGGAAGGAGCCACTGGTCCCACCAGGGAGCTCAGCCAGTGCATTTCTCGGGTCTGATTTGAGTTCAGTGGCTTAGTTTAGGTGGGTAGAGACAGACCTTGCATTAAGACCGGTGTCTGTGGGCTGTGCAGAACACCTGTATGGCACCGCAGTGCAGAACTGAGGGTACACAACATTAGCATCTCCAAGATGTGGTATGCGCTGGAAGGGCAGAGGAGGGTTGTGGTTGCTCTGCAGATCCTCACTCTGCAAGCAGCTCCCATACTTAGCACGTCCCTGCCACAGACTCTGGTTCTTAACCAATAACCAGAAATGCTTCTTGATTCATACAGTCCATGTTTAACAGAAACATAAAAATAAATTTCAAGTCAAATACTCCACTTGAGAAAGTGTAGTGGCTTGAACTGATTTTCAGCTAGAGTTTGGGTTTAGTGTGACTCATTAGGTTATAAATTAGACATCTTGTCAGCAGTCCTTTTCCTCACCAGCTCTGCAGCAGCTCAGCAGGGACACCATTCCAGCTTTCAGCCGCTCTGCTAGGGACTACGTTTCTACCTCCTGCATGAGTTTTGCTTTGTTGCTCCTGCAGTAGACACCATAGTCAAAATGGACTTCCTTCATAGAAGTAGTGGTGGGCTCTTCTGCAGAAAATCTTAAGGAACCAAGTTTCACCCCATCCCAGAATCTTCTATTCCTCAGTGCACTAGTGGTGCTGAGCCAGTTGAATATCCTGTAAATGCAGATGTGGGAACGGGTTTTCCCCCCTGCTTTACTACACTGGCATTTCCTAATGAATGTGGTACACAGAAGTCTCACTGCTGACACACTCTACTTATCCTTAGTTCTTGGTACCAGTTATTCTTCTAAGAAATGTAAGTCAACACACATTTTGCACCTACAAATAAGTGCTGATCGGTAGAACTAGCCATACCAGAGAGCACAAATAAATACCAGGAACTCTGTTTACGGTTAGCACGTTTTTATGTAAGTAATTATTTTAAAGGTGTACTCTAAAGTATCGCATTTTGTGGTACAAATAGTTTTGCAGCTATTGGAATCGGCTCCTGTTATCTACTTCCACATTTATGAATATCCGTCTCAGTGCTGCTGGACAGTATTTCTCATGTAGTCTGCTAACATTACCCCTAGATATTGTTAATTGCAGCACTTTTTCTTGGCTGACATAAAAAGCATTACTTCAAGTTTATGTTGTTTCTAAAAGTGTCATTTACACAGAAAACACATTGAGTAAAAAAAAATGAGATAGTACTTATTTGGAAAAACATTTTATGCTTTTATCCCATCACTACCCTACTTGCAGCCTCATAATCTTTCTGACCAACACAGAAAATAATGCATCCTTGTTATAAGACATTAGGAACTGATGCTTTTATTAAGCTGACCTTGTTTTGCCCGCTTCAGAAGAATTTTGGTGGTCTGCTATAAAGTCATTTGGGAAAATACGTGTGATTTTTGTGTTGTTGCTCACGCACTGTAAAACATACGGCCTTTCTCCTGCTTTGCCCTTAAGAGAGTTATAGCTGAGCATGAGTAAGACACAAATCTTACAAGTAGTGGCTGAGACAACTGGGGCTATTTGGTCTGAGGAAACAGAGGCTGAGGGGAGACCTTATCACTTCATACAACTACGTGAAAGGAGGTTGTAGCAAGGTGGGGTTGGTCTCTTGTCACAAGTAGTAAGTGATAGGACAAGAGGAAATGGCCTTAAGTTGTGCCAGAGAAGGTTTAGGTTGGATATTAAGAAAAATTTCTTTACTGGAAGCATTGTCAAGCACTGGAACAGGGTGCCCAGGGGAGTGGTGGAGTCACCATCTCTGGATGTGTTTAAAAGTTGTGTAGATATAGAGCTTAGGGACATGGTTTAGCAGTGGACTTGGAAGAGTTAGGTTGGACTTAGTGATCTTAAAGGTATTTTCCAACTGTAAGATTCTATGATTTCATTAAGAAAACTCATTAGAGAGGCTTGGTGAGTGGATTATTATATCTGATGTGAACATTCAAATAAAGAGAATTAATATGTATTTGAAACTGATGCCATATATCTCTTCTTGGTTCCTTCAGATTATTTATGTACTGATAGTGTGGTTTTGTGAGCTGTCTAGCTCAGGAAGCGGCCAGGGTTTGACTTAGGCGTTTTTGTGCCTTCTTGTATTTGAAGATGTTACTTTTAAACTGTGTGGGTTTAATGAGAGGAAGAAGGACTTTTAGGTCTTATTTCTCTCCAAAATGTGCCAATGTTGATCAGGGACATGTGATGGTAACAAAGCCGAGTAAATGGAATAAACTGACTGGATGCTATTTTAGACCATCATATGAAAGGGAACTTAAAATACTGTCTTCTGTTTGCAGGAATAGACAATCTCTATGAGAGGGCTCTTCACATCCGCAAACTCCTCCTTACTCTGCCCAGGTCGGTCCTCATAGTGATGAGATACCTCTTCGCCTTCCTCAACCAGTAAGTGCTGTGTGACTCCCTGAGGTGCTCGGGCTTTATCTGCCTTCCTCTGCTGGTATTGGAGTTCTTTGGGTTTACTCATACTCTATGTAGAATTTGCACAGAAGCTCCTTTTAACACAAGAGATGATCTTCTAGCTGGCAATGAAAATAGAAGGAAAGCAGCAGTTTTCATTCAAATTAAAATTCCATTTGTCCAAAACTGAGCAAGGTTGTAGTAAGAGAGATTAAAGTGTTGTCTGAAATGAGAAGCACAGGCTGCGGGATTAATGCTGATAAGAAAAGAACCTGATGAGGAAAATAACAAATACAAAAGAACTACATTTAAAATAGTTTGCATAATTTAAAAGTAGAAAATTCTTCTGCTTATCTCAAGCTGTTTTTAATCTCCTGATGGGAAAAAAATAAACACTATATTCAAGTAGTATAGGCATTACAAGCTACCTGTTTGGTGCTAGGCACTGCCGGCGTGAGACTTTGTGTTGCTGCTTCTGGTTTTTGGCAATAGCATTACTAGTATAGAGAACTCACACCCCCTGTGTAGGCTTTGATACCAAGTAGCTTGGTTCTGGCATTGCAAAACAATTCATAGAATCATAGAATCCTTTAGGTTGGAAGAGACCTTTAAGATCATCAAGTTCAACCATTAAGCCATTAGGGCTTTAAAATCTTCTGCTAATTGCAGCTGCAAAGAGGGTTGTGTGAGAAAAGAAAAGTGATGTTCGTGTCTTTGTTATCCCAGAAAAAAATTCATTCTGAATGAGAAAATAAAAGACAGGTTGGGCAATTGCACTGTGCTTCTCCCTCCAGTCCTTCACAGCCCTGTCTGGTTTTGCTGACCCCAGTGTTTTCACTGAAATTGTACTACTTGTGCACTTTGCCCTGATTCTAGCTTTTCTCTTTCTGCTGCCTTATTGTCTGTTTCCTGTTATGTCTGTTTTCCTATTGCCTTTTTCCTCTTTTTTTCCTAAATTTGCCCTCTGCTGATTCATGCTGTCCTTGTGACCTTCCCCATTCAATCCATACTGTTCCTATAGAAACAGGGTCTTTGCAGCCAGGTGACGTGTGCCTGTATTCACAGCTGCTCCCGTTTCCTTTCTTCTAGTAATTTCTGAACCACTTCCAAGCCATATTTAAAGGAGGGGCACTGATCTAAAGTTTTATGAAAATACCCATTCATTTGAAATTAATTCATCCCCAAAAAATGACACTGTGTGAATGTCTCAGAGGCTTATATCACAGCTTCTCCTCTGCTTAGACATACAGACTGACCAGGGCTGTGGGAGGTTTTACTCGTTACATGGTCATGTTAGCTACGTCTGTGCTCTCCACAATTCACAAAGCAGGCTAAATCCCTTGCCACATCCAAATTGCTCCTGGTACAGTCCCGTAGTTGGACTTGCTGCAAATCCAGTTCTGATTTTTGCATATGCCATTATGCCTGCTTGGCCACGTGAAGTCATCAGACCTCATGGCAGACCTCATCTGGTCCAGCCTCCTGCTCAAAGCTTCTAAAGTTAGATCACGCTGCTCAAGGCTTTGTCCAGGCAGGAACCTGAAAGGGCAGAGAATCCACAGCCTCTCTGGGCAGTCAGTCCCAGTGCTTGTTCACACTTATAATGAAGATTTTTTTGCTGCTTCCAGTTGGAATATCTCTTGCTGTGACTTGTATCTGTTGCCTCTCATCCCTTTGCCATGCACCTGTGTCTGACTCTCCTTTTTTGTAATTTTGATAGTAGGAGATTGCAGCTAGATTCTTCAGTAGCTTTCTCTTCTAAAGGCTGAACGAGCTCAGTTCACTTCACTTTATAACCCACATGCTCCAGCTCCCCAGCCATCTCAGTAGTCCTTTTCTGGACTTATACCAGTTTTTCAGTCTCCCAAAACTAGGCACAGTGAGTTTGTGAGCAGAAGACACGGTGCTCAGAGATTTTAAGTCATATGGTATAAACAGAAACCAGAATTCACAGAGGCTTTGCAAGATTTGGGAACTTAATTGCCTTCAGAAAACAATTCAGTCTGCCTTAGTTATATAGGCAGTTGTTGGGAGAGATGCATCAAGGTCTGATGAGAAATGATAGGTGTGTATACCCACTTTGGATCCAGTCCATTTGGGCCTCCAAGGGTAAGCACTGATGAGATAGAAGCAGCACCAGCTGATGCATTTTGCATTAGCTCGTTAGGTCAGCATGCACTAAACACAGTAGTTTGGGAACACATACATCTGTGTGCTATAAACTCACTTCATAATGTATATGGACTATTGTGGAAATCCCCTTTTTTGTTTTGTTACTTTATATGGGATTGTCAAGGAAAACAGGAAATAGCTAAGTTGCAATGGAAAATAAAGGTTTCTCCAGTTTTCAGAATAAGGTTAGTCATGATGGAAAAGTCTTTTTTTCTTGATTTTTCTGTTCTAACAGCCTTTCACAGTACAGTGATGAAAACATGATGGATCCATACAACCTAGCCATTTGTTTTGGGCCAACCCTGATGCCTGTTCCAGACATACAAGACCAGGTGTCTTGTCAGGCACACGTGAATGAGATAATCAAAACTATCATCATCCATCATGAGGCTATTTTTCCAGACGCTAAAGAACTTGATGGCCCAGTGTATGAAAAATGCATGGCTGGAGATGACTACTGGTAAGTCAGGATATTACCCTTCTATCTCCTTAACAAAATCATTGGGCTGCTCGTCCAGAAAACTCCTGTGACAGAATTACTTTCACACACAATAGAAGTATGAAGATAAATGAGAAGAGCATTTAGGTTCACATAGTAAAGAGTTAGCTATAAACAAACATGAATCAAAGGCAAGTATGATGAGGTTCCCTACAACGTTCTGTGGAGGAAGCTACACTTGTGTTCAGCCAGGCACAGCCAGAATTCCAGCTGTACTGTACAGAGCACACAGCCAGGTAGGAAACTGGCTCTCTGGCTGTAAACCACCTTAACAAATTTCAGCTTATGAAGCCTTCCCCCTGCTCCTTTCTATTCTTAGCAACACACACACACTTCTTATAAATGAAAGGATTCAGAGGTTCTGGGAACTTCTTAGTAACTGAAGATGTTGTTTGAAGGAGAGGTTTGTAGGCTTCTTCAGCAATTGTGCGTTCATAGCACATCATGAGAATTTTATTGCACGCACCTTTATAACGTTGTAAGAATAATTTTTAAAAAGCTCGTGGGGTTGGCGTATTTTGGATATATGTCATTTGTCTCCATGCTGAACCTTCTGTTTCCCTCCAGTGACAGCCCATACAGCGAGCACGGTACGCTGGAGGAGGTGGACCAGGATGCCAGTACAGAGCCCCATACCAGTGAAGACGGTACGTGCCACTGCTGTGCCTCTGGTGGGAGAAAGTTTTACAGGTGGTCCATGCAGGAGACCTTCTTCCTTTCCTAATTGTGCCTTATTTGAAAGAAGGGGATTTCAGTCCTGGGGTTCCATAGCAAAGCGGGCATTTTTAGTCTCTGTTTGTGCGCTTTTTCATTCTGATTCAGCTCTGTTTGACCAGCTGTTTGCTTGTTCTCTCCTGATTTGTGCAGTCACAAGGAGGGCAAGAGCGAAACTATTTTGGTCAGCACATATTATTTGCTGATATAATGTTACGTTTTTAGTGACTCTTTATCTTTTATGTGGAAAACCTAAACTTACAAAAAGCGTGTCTTTAAATATTTCAGTGAATGGATGTTTGTCATTCAGTGGGACCTATTTTGATATGAATTTGAAAGCTGTTCCATCTAAAGGATTTATAACTACTGAGAAGCGTGGGTGTATCCCCCACAGTGAAACTTCTGAACAATAGTTATTTCTATGAAAATTAATCACATACCCTGTGACAGTTTTGTATGCAATAGATATCCATGAAAAATTTGATGCATCTCTATTACATCAATTCTTTCCAGCCAGATTTCCTGAAAGGTGTATTTGACTGTGACGTATTTTGGTTCAACCATCCTTCAGATGTCCCTCTCAGTAACTTCTGCCTAGTTTCAAGCAAATGTAACAGATAGAATGAGGTGTCAAAACTCTTAAGTAACTGCCTGAAAATTATTAGCCAGTTAGAGTTGAAGGACTCAGAAAAATGCTTGTAGAGAAGAGCTGCAGTGTGAGTTCCCTGCGTATCTGGCCCGCAGGCAACCCAGAGGAAGCAACCACTATGTGTGCAGTTAGCACCAAGCAGAAGCAAAACCTGCCCCGTGTCCATCTTGGAGGATGCATGGGGGGAGAAAGAGACAGAGAGGGGGAAAGGGGAAGAAAAGAGCTTCCGCAGTGAAGGATTTATTTTTTTAAATAAAAAAGGATGTCATCAGGGGTACTGGCTAGGAGTTGGGACAATTGCCATAGGGAAGGGGAACAGGAAGGTGTATCCGTAGGAAACCTGGCTACACAGGCCCCATTGCACACAGAACAGTGTGTACAATAGCTCCACTCTAGCTATACCCATCTGCTTTGTCACGTAGACAAGCTGTCAGTGACAGATTGCCTGTCTCTTCCCCTTTGCCACAGTGAGGAGGGGCAAGCAGAGTCCATCAGTGCAGCTGTTTGGAGAGGTGGGACAGTTGGGTGGGCAGACATCACAGAAGGGAAAAAAACTAAGGATAGGGGAGACGTCAGTGCTAGTTTTTTTGCCTGGGGTGTATAGCCCTGCCTGCTTCCACAGTAGAGAATACTGAAAGTTTTACATGACAGCCTGTATGTGGATTCCTCTTGATCAGCTCAGCAGAGCTAAACCCACCATCTTTCTACAACACAGCTCCACTAAATGCTGCAAACAAACTCATAATTGCACTTTATTTTTCCAATACAGTATAGCCATACTTTATAAGAGCTCCTTCTTCCATTGGAGGTATGAAGCAAGAATGAAAGCTGAAGAAATCTGGCTCTCATTTAGAGCACAAGTGAAATGCAGGCAACACACCGGTTCAATACATTAGGGCCAACTTTAGGGTCCCATGACCAAACTGAGAGGTAAAGGCCTAAGAGGGCATGGGAAGGAAGTGTAGTTCTCCAGCAGCAATCAAAAGCAGTTACTTCAGAACCATGCCTAGGACAGACTGAAATTTGAGCTGGATACAGAGGAGCAGGACCATGGTGTCACATAGTGCATCACCTGTGCCTTGATAGTCATGGGCTGATCATGGGATTATAATGGGATAATCAGATGTTGTTATAATAACAATTTTACATTCCAGTTATGGTGCTAGCTGTGTTACAACTGTGTCACTGGTGAAGAAAAACCCTGAAGAGAATAGCTGTCAAAAGGATAAAGTTCTGTTAAAAGATTTAACTGCTCAAGACAAGGCTTTTTTGTTCAATAGAGTGGCCAGCTGTTTAATTCTAGTTGCCCCACTGCACCTTTTTAATTCATTAAGTGTCAAAAGGCAGTGGGCATTTGTGCTTACAGCAAAATAATCATTAGCATAAAAATATTTGTAATCTAGGAAAATATTGCTGCAAAGATAAAGATTAGCAAGCCTGGACTGCACACAAAACACTGTTAGTCTTCAGTTCCCAGCCTTCAAGCTCTAATTCTTTTTTTTCCATGGATATATATTTCAATTATAATAGCACATTTTTCTAATATGGGTTTCAGGCTTTAAATTAAACTCATTCACTATCTCTTTGCACGTACATCCCTTGGACAATTCCTTTCAGAAGAGTGTTCTTGACACCAGATATGAGAATAGATGAGTATTTTACAGTCTACATATTGAACTTCATGAAAGTCACTGATTGACCTGTGATGGACCAAAAAGAGAAAAAAAAGCTTCTGTTAAAGGGTCTGGAGTATTTGGGGAGGGTAATGTGATTGATTCATTGATTATAAACTGGATACATCACTGCCAACTGTATGTGGAGAGAGAGAAGAAGAGGCACAGCATTGCTGCTGTATTGATCAGACATGTGGTACTTACATATTTCCCTGTGTTAGGAGATGGAAGAAGCAGATTCTTCAAATGGGGGGAAGGGTGGGGCTATGTTGAAAATCTGAGAAGTTTTATGCTAAAATGTTGTATATATATGCAAGACCAAGCAGCTCACCCCATAGGAATTAGAGTTATTTAAACATAATCCAGAGGCTATGATCAAAAGTGAAAGTATTTATTTTCCTACTTCAGTTATTATATAGTTGTTATAAGAATTAAATTATACAGTTGTTATACGAACTATAACTATATTATATAGTTGTTAGAAGAATTACTTGCTGGAAAAAGTTAAACCACAATTGAATCTCTCTGTGCCTGCTAGAATAAACCCATCTGTAGGGGCTGGCTCAGCAGTGCTGGAAATGTTTAATTACAATTTAGAAAACAACAAGACTTTTTAAAAATTAAATTATGTGTGCAGAGGTAAAATCTGGTAGCTTGGGGAAAAGAAGGCTGGAACTTCTAATTGAGCATATAAATACTTCATAACTGCTTAATTTTAAGCATATTTTTTTCTTGCCTTTTTTTTCCTAAGGTTACTTGTGTGCATATATTTCTATTCATCACTAGAAAGGGAAAAGGGAAAGA
>NW_008607843.1:114427-116994 GCF_000691845.1 Merops nubicus
TAATGCAGAGTTTTCAGTCTTTCTTTAAATATGCAGAAAATATCCCTATTGAGGAAAACACATAACTTTTCTTCTTTCCCCTAAATCTGGAAATGAAGTTTAATTTACAAAGTTCAGAACATTTGTACTCAAGCTGAGACACAAAAAAAATTATCTGTAATTTTGCTGAAGAAGGACTTCTACCTGAAAGTGCCTCTGCAGTAAAGATTCAAAGGATATTGTTCATGTTTTGCTGAAGCAGTTTTTAGCATATTTCCTTTGCCTTCAATTTGCTGGCGATTTTTTATTCTTGTTGGAGGCATATGGAAAAGGGTGACTAGGTTTGTTTTCAAAGGAAGTAAGAGAGAATTTCCTGAGGAAGTCAAACAGATGGGTTTCTCCTGGGAAAATATACATACAATTAATATCATACTATTCATAGATGTCTCATAAACAGAGGGTAAAAACTGAGATGGTAGTTCTGCCAGAAACAAAAATTACAGGGCGATGTAAAGCTGTAAGTTATTGTTGTGACCCTAACACATAGTAATTTTCCTACTTTTCAGTAGTGCAGGCTGTGATGTGATGGACATTTTGCCGGATTCTGTCCTGTCACCACCTTGCAACATTTGTTTGCTTTTGCTGTTCCCCAGTCAGAGAGCTGCTGTCCTGAGGACAGGGCTTTGAAACCGCAAAGGCACCGTTCTCTGGTGGGGTGCAGCAAAGGTTAAAGGCATCGGGAGGTGGCGTCTTCCCAAGGGGTTCAAGGACATGCTGTGTTCCCAACAGCCAGGGTACAAGCATCTGGGGGAGCCGAGAAAGAGCAGAGCAGAACAACAGCAAACCCCCTCAAAAAGTGCAGGGGCTGGTCTCTCCTCTTCTCCTGAGCTCCTCGTGCCCTGAGACGTAGAGGGCCACACAGTGCCACTTCAGCACCTTCACCGCTGTAGGGAGGTTGGTGCTACATCTGGCACTCCAATCCCAAAATTAAAATTAGCACTTATGTTTCTTCTGCCCTTGCTGCTCTTCTAAGCAGTGGAAGCTTTTCCTGCAGTGCTTCAGTTTGTCCTAATTTTCCACTTCCATAGCATTGCCTGACCCACTGGAGATGGTTGCTGGTGAGATCCTCTGTGTTATCAAGCAGTTCTTGCCATTGTAGCTGAATGCCCCCAGGTACAGACAGAGCAGTGCAATTACATTTCCCTCCAAGCTGTCAATTTTATTGTTAGACTTTCAGTACCACACAAAATTTGAGTTACAGATCCCAAATTTAGCTTTCATCACCTTTGCTTTTTTTGGAAATGATTGTCTGTCATTCGGTAACCTTGATATTAAATGTCTTAACTTTTCAAAATGCATGTATTCCTAGGAGTAACTGTCACAGTACTTTGGTTTTAACTATTAGGGCTTGACCTGTAACAAGGTGAATTACTATCTAAGTACTGTCTCAGTACTGTTTGCTATAGGAAGGTTCTCACCATATAAAAGCAACATTCAAGGAAAGAAAATGCCCTTTTCAAAATAGTAAAACTTGTCTGAACTTATTTTTGCTTCTGTTAAGAAAACTGTGTGAGATCTACTGGGCACTGCTCCCTGAGGAGGTGAGATTTGTTACCCAGGCAATCTAATGAACATGTCTCAAAAGTCGCATCCATTATGGGCACATTACCAATTCATACAGCTTGTTCCAGTGGGACAACTCCTTTCAGACCTCGGAGAAAGTATGTGAGTCTTTCAGGCATTGGAACGATACAAAAAACAGATTCCCATCATGCACCACACTTAGATTAGTGTAATTCCACTGAGGGAGATGGAACTATTTCTAGTTTAGTCCATTAATTTGTCAATAAAAAGGCCTATATACTCAAATGTGAGCTACTACATGGTCTGTTGAAATTAGCAGAGAAATGGGAAATCCCATTGCTAATCAGTGTAGGGGTTTATCAATCAATCCAGTACCCATGGCCATTATCAGTTAACTTCAGAGAATGTCAAAGGAAAATATGCCCAGGAAATTTGGGATTTTCTTACTTTCTGTAAAGGGCTTTTTGTTTGGTCGGGGTTTTTTGCATTTTAAAGTACTATCTGTTAGTGAGTGACTGGCTTGCTGAAACCTGGCATCTTTTGTTTCTGAATTCTTGACCCACTCTTCCATAATCTGTAATTTACCTGCAATCTGAGAACAGTGTTTTCACACAAACATCTACTCCTTTTCAGTCCTAACTGATCCCAGTAAGACCTTCTGTCAGTGTTACATTATTGCTGTTCAATTTAATATTGCCCTCTTAAGCACGGCGCAAGGTAAACAGACATGTTGAGTTTTCTTTCATTTGGCAATAGTGTCTTTCCATGCCTAGAGTGGCTTTTGCCACATCTGCTGAAGATAGGCTGTGGACAGAGTATCTAGAAATGAAAACAAGATTGTATTAGAATATACACACTGGCATCAGAGGTTTCCCAGTTTTCAAGAAATAAATATGCAGTGCATTATAACATCCCTGCTTTTCTATGTCATCTTTACATTTTCTTTGACTGAAAACATAAACCCAAGAAACCTGTCACCCTCCCCCACCAGGGGATCCAGCAGG
>NW_008607843.1:117025-127856 GCF_000691845.1 Merops nubicus
TTTTCAGGAATTAATACTGTTACTGCTAGATTCTTATTTGTGTTTCTATAATCAAAGTCATTTTGGCCGGGCGACATTACTTTTGCATTTGCCACAGTGAATCCCCCATACCAGTTTTTGCCATCTCTGGAAAGTTTCTGAGTTTTTAACTGCTGAACGCCCCGCAGTTTGGCACTCTTAGTGTGACTGCCAAAGCAGCAAATCACAAAGCAGCCTTCTGCAGGCTAAGCAAGATATTGAAAAGAATGGTCTGCAAACTATGACCTCAATTAAGGTGCTATCATTATGTTTTCTTGCTGCAGGATGAAGTTAATATTAAAAAGACATTCCTGTGCAAAATGTTGTCATAAAGGGACAGTGGCTTTCATTACCAGCCTGGTTCTTTGGGGAATTACAACCTCAGTGTTTTTAATTTGCACCGGACAGAAAGTTGCTATGATAGTCATTAGCCCAGATTTTAATTTCCATCTAAATATTGCTTTAATTATGTAAAGGAATTTGTCATCTTGAGGACTCTGAGTAATTGGAATCAACAAAGTTTGTGATTTCTAAACCTATATTTTGCAGGTTTTTCATTATGTGTTGGGACTGCGATGAAAAATTTTCATCTGTTTGAACTCAGGTGCTTTTGGTTCTGTGCAGAAGAAGCTAGAGGTTGTTAAAGTCACAGCTGTTTCACTGTTGTCCAGGAACAGCTCTGAAGATACTTTCAGGCAGACATTCAGCAGGGGCCCTTCACTGACATCAGTAGGTTTCCAGCCCAAGAGTAGGTTGCAGGGTGGAGTCCATTACCAGTGTAAGGCTGAATTTACCAGCACGCTGACAGAAGATTAGCCAGGACTGCTGTAACCCATGTTTGACATTGAAAATACCAGCCTGCCCTGCAGAAACCAGGGGCACTGGGGATGCTGGAGCAGGCAGAGCTGCCTTAGGCAACTTCAGGCCACGCAGGGACTGCCCTTGTGAAGGAGTTGTCCTTAGGGAGTCTGGAGTCGTCTCCCTCACTCAGAAAGTGTGTTAAGGAAGGAGGTGAAAGCACTAAGTGATGTGGAAAACACTAGATTTTCACTAGGTCCGTGCATTCACCACGGGACAGACAGAAGTGTCATAGCCCAGTGTCAGAGGCAGAGTGTCCCCACTCAGCACAGGGAAATCTTGTCTTCCCTCCTTTGCCACTGCAGATGTTAAAGGCACTCCCGTTTACTTTTCCTTCATCACAGTGGTTCCTCGGGCCTCTGCTTATTCATCTGAGTTTGTTCGTCTTGTTTTCGGAGGTCTGCATTGCCTGGCCTCCATCCCGCTGCCCAGCCATGAAGGAACCTTTGCAGTGGGAGGCAGAGACACCTCTCATGTTGTAGCGTTTGAACATGCTGTTATGTTTTCTGCAGCTTGCGAAGCAACCCAGATGTTTCACACTTGAGGAACAGATTGATTATGTTTCTTTGTAAGGAACAGATTATAAGTACTGCCTGGATTCTGCCTTAGCTCAGCTGATCTCTGTGAGCTCTGTTCAAGAAGAATGAGAAGTGATAAAATGCAATAAATGGGGTTTATGGAACCAAACTTGAGCAGATAAGCCAGGCTGAAGTCTGATACCTGTTCTTCTTCCCTCCCTACCCAGAGTGCGAGCCCATTGAAGCAATAGCCAAGTTTGACTACGTTGGAAGGTCTGCACGAGAACTGTCTTTCAAGAAAGGAGCTTCTCTTCTGCTCTATCACCGAGCATCTGAAGACTGGTGGGAAGGAAGACACAATGGAATCGATGGCCTTGTCCCTCACCAGTACATAGTGGTGCAGGATATGTAAGCAGCATCTGGTGTGACAAGGCTCTTGGTGGGATGTGCAAACGTGCTGAAACAATTAACAAAGTGATTTCCAGTTGGGATAGTGGTTTAAAGGCTCAGATAGATTAAAAAATTGCCTTATATACAGGATACATCTGTCTACTGCCTTGAATTGACAGCTCTTAATCAAAAGCTACTACTAGTCTAAGCTACTTTGTTTATGTATATGCTCCCAGTACATTAAGAGACAGATGCTTCTGCACTTATTTTGACTATCACTTTGTAGCAATTGCTGACATTTAACTTCAGAGTAGCAAGGGCTGGTGAAATGTAACCCTAAACTCTTGTTTTACAGTATTAAGCATGTGCTTTGCCAAGGTTGGCACAGTTTTTCTTTACAGAAGGGTTACATTTGAAATGTAAAGAGCTCAGTAAACAGAAGGACTATAAGCAATTTTTGGAGATGCAGAGGGGCTGCAATGCGTTATAACATCCTTGCCCTTAAGGGGATTAAAACCTGGGAGTGCCCAGGTGCTCTGTGTCACACTGAACTCACTGACTTCTGATCTCACTGTGTATGTTCTGTTCAGGGATGACACTTTCTCAGACACGCTGAGCCAAAAAGCAGACAGTGAGGCCAGCAGCGGACCCATAACTGAGGACAAGTCATCATCAAAGGACATGAACTCTCCCACTGACCGTCACTCTGACGGGTACTTAGGAAGGTAAGCTTAAGTGTAACATATTGCCAGTAGTACTGCTTACAGCTCAGGTAATGCAGCAGTTACTTCTCCACGTTCTTACGGTGGGTCACTACAGCTTGTCCTATAACCACTTCTTCACTGGTGCAGGCAAAGAAAGAGGTCAGAGCCTCCACCTCCTCTAAGACGCCCCGGCAGGAGCAGTGATGGTCACTGCCCGGTTCACCCACCTCACCCTCTCTCCAACTCATCCTTGGAGCTAGGTTCCCCCAACCTGGCCACTCACTGCAGTCCCAGAGCCCTCCTTCAAAATCGCAACCTCAACGCCGACAGCCCTGAACGGCGCCGCAGACCTGGACATGGCAGCCTCACTAACATCAGTAGGCACGATTCCCTAAAGAAGATTGATAGCCCTCCAATTAGAAGATCTACATCATCTGGTCAGTACACAGGTTTCAATGACCATAAGCCACTGGATCCAGAGTCAATAGCTCAGGTTGGTGTCTTTTTTCTTTATGTCACTCTCTGGTTTTCCAAGGAGCAGGTCTCAGTGGCTGGCACAGCACAGAGCACGATCCCTGGCAGGAGCGCGTGCGCGGGAGAACATCCTGCTCAGCTTTCTAAACAGAGTGTGTATGAAGGAAGATGCATTAAGGGATCCTGGATAGAAGAAGCACAAGGGGGAATAGACATTGCAGAAGCAATAAAAAGAAATTATTTCCCGTTATACTGTAATGAAATTGCATCTGCCACACAGAACACTTGGATAGTGTATGATTCCAACAGCTCAGTAAATAGCTGTGCTCTGATGAAGGCTAGCCTGTTCTAACTGGCATGCAATTAGTGTTCAATTATTTGTCAGTATTATGACATGCAGGAAAGTGCTCTGACTGGCTAATAGCGACCATTGCCATTCAAAGCACAGATTTACACTCCAGGGTCTCGTGGATTTCACAGTTTTCAGATAGTTCATATATAGTTCATATTGTATATTGATTTGATGCTTGTAGCTGTGCCTAAGGACATAATGTGTAAGACATGCACCTGCCTAAATCGTGGGCCATCTTTACCCCTGCGTGAACACTCACCAGTCTCATTCCTGGCAGCGAAGAGGTGAGAAGGATGGAGTAGGGAGCACCCTGGTCATCAAATTGGTCTGTTGTACAGAGCTGGTAACAGCTCTTGAGCAAATAGATACTGCTGTCTTCACAGCTTATGTTTTGTCTAGGTAGTATAACCTGATTACTTGGGGCACCCTGAGGGTACAGTGTGATTGCAGGAGTATTTTACAATAATGCTGGCACTGGTGTTTTAAAATTTAATGTACTGCTAATGCTTGCTTTGAGACTGTGCTTCCAACAAGGAATAGAAGGCACTGTCATGCTTGGGTCATGAAACTGAACACATATTAGAGTTAAAAAGTGTAAATGCTGTTACTGTTTTATTTTACTCTTATTTATTTACTTTCCCGGAACCACATACAGTACTGTTTGGCTTAAGCTTTGGGGTTTTTTTAAGCTTAGACTAGTGATCATTCAGCAGTGAGAGAACCCAAACATTGATTAAACTACGTGAAAGTCGCTGTGAGCAAGCAGAGCACACCAGATATTTTAACCTTAGCTGCATCTCAGTACCACTCAAAATTCATAAGCTAGTGTCTTGGTGCATTCTTTTAGCATTTGTGCTAGCAATCCTGATGAAAAAAAATATTTCTTAAGTAAGCTCACCAAACAGTTTCTGCTTAAGATTTAATTCAGAGAAACAAGAGGAGAGAAGAGCTGATAGACACACAAGCTTTAGTTCCTTACAAAGCCAGATTTTATAATCCATGTGAAGGAATACAGATTCTGAACACCCAAGGCACTAGATGAGGGGAGCACTTAGCTGAGACTTAGCAAATGGGCTAAAATCTTTAGAGCTGTCAGTACGCAAGAGATGACAGAAATCTTCACAGCTAGAAAAACTGCTAAGCAAACATCCATTGCCCTGTCAGTCACTTAATATCCAACCAAAACCAGTAGCTTGCTGGTTTTGGTTGGATTTTTTTTTTCTGATTCTCTCATGTAAACAGGTTAATTATTTGTAATGTCCAGCCACAGCTGTCATCTTGTCAATCATAGTGTGTTTCATAGAAATCTGACAGAAATGGGTTTTAGTGCTACGAATGTCGTTAAAAGAGAGGATGACTGGCAAATTAATTCACAGGCCTTTCACCCCCTCCCGTTGCTCCTCCGGTGCCTGGTGTTCAGTAGCAGTTGGAATGACGTGCTGCTCTCTCTGCTCTGACCCAGGACATTGAGGAGACCATGACCACGGCCCTGAACGAGCTCCGTGAGCTGGAGCGGCAGAGCTCGGCGAAGCACGCCCCCGATGTCGTGCTGGACACCCTGGAGCAAATGAAGAACACCCCCACTCCTGCCACCTCCACGGAGTCCCTCAGCCCTCTCCACAGCGTCGTGCTAAGGAGCTCTGACCCCCAGATCCGCCGTAGCACTAGTTCTTCCAGTGACACCATGAGTACTTTCAAGCCCATGGTGGCCCCTAGAATGGGTGTGCAGCTGAAACCTCCTGCTCTTAGGCCAAAACCTATTGTTCTTCCAAAAACAAATCCTAGCATAGGGCCTTCCCCGCCTTCCCAGGGTCCAGCTGACAAATCTTGCACAATGTAGGCAGCTCAGCCACCCACAGTGCCTGGCTGGGGTGTGCTAGGGAAAGGGGTGGATTAACGATAGATGTCAGGGCTCCATAACATCATTTGTTCATGTTTGTAACTGGAGAGGCTTTGTTTTTCAGTGTTTTTGAATGTATTGTCTGAAACTAGCTACATCAACATGGGCATTTGTATTTTGTATGGTTTCAATTAAAAGAAAAACTGGACAATTGTGCATCGTTTTAAAAAAACAAACATAGACTTACTTGAAAACTTGATGCTGCACCGTTTGTAATAAAAACAGCACAGATCACAAACAGCTTGCCACGTTGTACCATACTTCACAGTCTTACTGTAGCTGTATCATAACAGATCCTGCACAAAACTAAGGGGCGGGGGGGTCAGGGGAGGTGGGACCTCCCATTTCTGGGTCACCAAACCAAATCTCAAGCAGGTTAGTAAGAGCTGAAATCTAGCATGTGAGGATTAAGTGTCTGTGTGGAATGTCTAGGTCATCTCAGGCCACATTTCTTTTTTAAGACACACCAAAAAAAAAAAAAAACACCAAACCCTCACAACTCTCATCATTGGCACCAAGTTTTAGCTTTCTTGTCGGCAGTCTCACTAGAGGCAAGTGCTGGATGGGTCTGGAGATCACATTGCTCTCACTGATGAAAAGCAGCATTCCGGGTCACAGCTAAAGCACATCTCCAGGATCATATCTAGAAATTTTGCATTCCTTTTGCTGCCCTCTGTAGTAGTGTACATTTTCCCGTGAAGCTAGACCTTCATTCCCTGGTATCCCATTTTTCACAAAAGCTAACTTCATTTGAAGCTGATAGTTGAGCGAGCCAGGCCCTGGGCAGTACGTGAATCTGTTGGTCCATTAGGCAGGCTGATGGGCGACTAAAAGGATCAACTACACAGTAGTTCAGCAAAGTATCCCATTGACTTTATTGCTCGGTGTCCAATTAAAGACATGATTGGAGCTGTGACAGTCGGGGTTCTGAGCTGACCTGGCTCCGCCGGGCGCCTTGAGCGGCGCAGACGCCCTGCCCACGTCCTCGGCCGCGCTGGCGGCAGCCAGACAGGGACTCGGGAGGCACAACCTCCCGCCAGAGATGCAGGGGTCACTTACAGGACAGACAGCTGAGTTTCTACTGCCTAGATGCCAGCTGACTATAAAGTTTTCCATAACCACTTTGCCCCTCTTCCCCTTCTTCTGAAGGACAGAAGTCAGTACCTTTCTTATGTCTGTGTGAGTGATGACTGTCAACTTTGCTTAGCGCTCTGTTGGTGAACCTTGTTAGGCGTGAGTTAAATGTACAGCTGGTTTGCACAACGCTGCAGTTAAGCCATAGTATTATTTCCGTGAATATATTTTCCAACGTCCAATCCATAAAATGTTTCAGTGAAGAAGATGGGGTAAAAAAAAATCCGTTGTGGTTCACCTGCTGGAGTACAACTAGCTTTAAGTAAGTTCTGCCTTTCCACATACTCTTGGAAAGCTTGAAGTTGTACCACTCGCTATACGTAATTGGTTCTGGGAGAATAGTGATGAAATTTAACAGGCATAATTAAGGTGGCAGGAGCAATTTCCTGTCGTTACTTAGGAGCAGCTTATTCCTGCTCCGGTTTACACCCCGTAGGTAGGTAATGCAAAGGCCCAGGTGTGAAACGTACCCCGGCAACTGCCTCCAAGAGCCAAACTGCTCCGGGTATTTGCAAGCCCATCTCAGTCCAGCCACAGACTTCAGGCACATCTGGGTTAGATGCAAAAAATCCACCACAGCAGCCTGAGCAGCGTCCATCAGTGAGCCCCTGGCCCTCTTCACAGTTCTGACGAGTCCTAGCGCCAGGGCAAGCACCTAGGCCAGGCCAGCCCCAGCTGCAGCCCAGCACCGGTCTGTAGGGTCTGTTCACTTGGTCAGGACCAGAAGATCTTTTCAGGTAGTTCCCCAATTGACTAGAATCAGCGGAATGAACTGGAATTTCAGCTTTCATTTACCTGCCGTTTTAGTCTAGTGTTTTTAAATTAACCCACCTGGCATAATTGAAATGGATACCTGTATCTTTAAATTGCATAGGGAATTTTGTATGTTTAAATAACTGTACTGGACTCCATAACGCTTATATTAGAAAATGTTTAGCAAAAGAAAATATTAGAAACAGTGCATTTAGTGAATGCATCCACTTAGTGCATTCACACAGTTAAATGTGTAGTTTGATGGTTATTATAGATACTTAAAAGTATAGTAAGTGGATATGTAACAGGAAAGACTGCTACAACTACAGACGTACTAAAGGGTAACTCCTGCACACCTAATCCTATCAGTATTGTCCTTTACTGTCAAGTTTGATAAATTGCAGTACTGGTAGCTTCCTGCTTGTTGACTGTTACCTAATTGTGTCAATGTACATCTGTAGTATGTACATGTGAAAGTGCCTTTAAATTTTAGAGGAGCTTTAGCCTTGCTCTTGTACTGTTGCATTTCCATTGAATCCTTCCCTGTTCGTGTATGGCTGCATTCCCGTTGCATTCCTTCCACTCTCGAAGAACAAAGAAAAACATGGAAATTTCACGGTTCTGGAAGAGAAATGTACTGTTAATCTGTTGTGACAATGCACTTTTATGTATAGTACTGTACATTTTTGGCATGTACCATTACAAGCTTCAGTATACGTTCAGGTTTGTTCCTCATAGTGTATCTTTATAATAAAGAAGATAGTTCTGTCTCTGTGTGTAGTTCTGCTGGGTAAACCACCATATCTTCTTGGATTGCCAATCTACCCACTGCATAAAGGAAGGACAGTCAGCATTCCCCAGCCACCCACACCCCACCCTGCATCAGGTCCCATCACTGTCTTGGCCTAAAGAAGTATTTATTCACGGACAGGCTCCCACCTAACTTAAGGAGCACCATCCCCGTAAGGTCACCCAAGTCCCTCTGTACCCAAAGATTCCCAGCAAAGACCCACCAGCCTCGCACAGTTCTTCCTGAGCATCCATCAAGGACAGCCAACCCCACTTCCACTGGCTGCAGAAGCCCCCTGCCACCCCCTCAGCCAGCACCCCACCACCACCCTTCTGCTCCCTGCAGAAAAAAATGAGGTGAAAAAAACGTTCCAGCCTTTGCATTTTAAAAACATGGTCCCATCGTGGAAAGAAAAAAAAGTCTGCCTGGGGTCATTTCTTGCAGCAGCAGAAGGGCTGCCGTCATGCTGGGTGGGGAGGAGTGACACAGGTAAAGGTTATCTGCAGTGACCTTATGTCTGAGTGATGGTGACAACAAAATCACAGAATCATAGAATCACCGTGGTTGGAAAGGACCTTTAGGATCATCAAGTCCAACCTTCCAACGTCTCCCTAACCATGGCCTCAAGTGCTCCATCTACTTGTTTTTTGAACACCTCCAGAGATGACGACTCCAACTGGAACCTCCCCTGGTGCAACTTGAGGCCATTTCCTCTTGTCCTATCATCAGTAATTTGGGAGAAGTCACACCTCCACAGCTGGCTCCAGGAGCAGGGGGCTGTGAGCAACAGGGTGATGGCTGCACAAGAGACGTTCAGCCATGGATCAGGTGCTGTTGAGGATGATTCCTGGGCTTGGTCTGCAGCTGCCTGGAGAAGCCCACCACGGTGCCAAATTTACATGCACTTATGGGGAGAAGAGCTACTTGGAAACTCATTTCCAGTCCTTGCTTAATAAAACATAAGGGGAAGGAGCCACAGCTGAAGGGGCTGGTTTTAAAGTCATCTCTGTTGGTGGTTGAGGACCACCATCTGCCTGGAAGGCATGAGGAGGACAAGATGTCAAGCAGCGCAGGGGTGGGACAGGGGCACAGGCACACCAGCCACCCTGGCTCACAGCCGGGCTTTCGTTCTTCATGCTGGGAAAGCCACCGTAGCACAACTGCTTGTTAGTGGGCTCATCAATCCATCCATGGTGGCAGCCTTTGTATCGCAGTGTCCAGTGACCTACTTTGGGTATTTCTTCTTGTTCCCTACTGCACAAAAGCCAACTAAGAAATTCAGGAGCAGACAGCAAAGGTCATTCCTCATTCAAGGTCCTGCACAGCCCAGAGGATGCATAACCCAATTTCCACAGTCAGCCCATACAGCAGTGAGGAGAGAGGTTTCTGTGGTGGCTTTTAATCTGTTTTAAAATAAGGAAGAAAACACAAGAGGCATCTCCTCCTGTTGTACAACATGAAGTTTTGCTGTTGTGCTGCACTGGCTTCTTAGCTTGCTTCCAGGTTCTGTAGTGGAAAAAAGCCTGGCTCTCATAGAGACAGCCCAAGGTTTTGGCAGGTGACTAGGGACCTGCTGACTTCACTGGCACTCAGAAAAGCAAAGGCCTGATGAGTTGTTTGGCTGGAAAAAAGTGTATAAACTGAGCAAAACATGGGCAGCAGTGGCAGTGGGGTGTTTAGCTCTCAGCCCACTGCTGAAAATCGCTGTGTTGAGCCATGTGCAGCTCCAGGACACGGCACTGCCCTGGCCTGTGCAGACACCTCCTCCGCCAGCCTAAGGAAAACACAGAGGATCAGCCAGGTTTTAAGTCCTCCTTGGTAGAGATGCACGGTGTGTTCCTTGCTCTGCAGCTCATGGGGACTTACTCTGCCCAGAAGGATCCACATTTGCTCAGTTCAATCACTGCTGCTTCATGGGACAGCCCTTGCTGTTAGTCTGGATGGTACATGAAAATCCAGTTAGCTAAAAGCGAACTCAGCTGAGCTGGGTGCCCCGGGCTGTGCCTGCCACAACGCCGCACACGCCTGGGCCACAGCGGCCTCGCCACCAGCCCGGCTCAGCCCACCCCCCAGGCCCCTCCTGGCACAGACCCCTCTGGATACCCCAACACCCTCCGACCACCCCTCTCCTCACACAAGATGATCAAAAAGACACTCACAAGTGGCTTTTTAGTCCAGAGTTGGAGGTTGGGGGTTTTCCCCTTGATTTTTTTTTTTTCCTCAAGTAGCACAGTAATGCAAAAAGAGTGCAAAGTACAAGGCGAAACAAATTCAGCTGTAAAATATAAAGATAGACAAGTTGTGCTGCTGTACAAAGGAGATCAGACACCTGTGGGACTGAAATCAATAGTAGCTGCACTCAGTACAGCAGCATGGACAAACCAAAACCAAACCCTCCCTGTTCTTATTTCCGTGGAGCACATCGATTCCTCCCTTAATATCTGCCACATTCATTTTCAGTAGCACACACTGACAGCAATAAACACTGACCAAAGCACATAAACCCGTGGTTTATATTTATTTGAATGAGTTACCCTCTGGGAGGGACAAACTGCTGAGCCCAGCGCTGCTCTGGAGGGGAATAAGGTGGTCACTGAAATGGTTGTTTTTCTGGCAGTTACAATGAAATAGCATTAACAGGGAGATTGTTACCCAAGTCAGGAACAGTGCATTTAAGTGTGCTAAGGGTGGAAAATACCTAAAATCCTTCATAACTTTGACCAAGAATTGCTGAGTACTGTAGAAGAAAAATCAGTTCACACACAAGGTTACCATTGGAGATTAAAACATGGCTAGTCTGGGGCTTCCAAATCACTTAGTTAATTCTGAGGTCTCCTCCATTCCCCTTAAAAAATTATAAATTCTAAAAAAATATCAAAATAAAAACCACTCACATATACTTTCTCAAAACCACAGAGCCAGGCACGCTGCAAAATTCCT
>NW_008607843.1:127874-129628 GCF_000691845.1 Merops nubicus
AAGAAAGTACAGTACTGTGGTCTGTTGGGAGGAAAAGCCCACCCACCCCACACAGCCCCGCCAGCAGGCAGGAGGGAAGTACAGTGCTGGGCACCAGCTGAGGGACACAGTGTGCCCCCGTTGGAGGGACCCCCATTTTCACACACCCACAGGACCACCCCCCTCCTGCACCCCCAGGCTGTCAGCACTGTGGGGCCTCCCCAGCTGTCTCTAGCCAGCCCCAGAGTAATGTTTGCCTTGATGCTGTCGTCATACCTCAGTCCTTTGAAATGCACCCAGTATGAAAAACGAACTGATTTTCTAAACACTAGAAGTTTAGGAATAATATAATTTCTTATGTACTAAATGCTGAAATATCATTTGTGTCTGTGTACATCGATGAAGCATGCACATGGAAATCACAGAATAGTAGGGATTGGAAGGGGCCTCTGGAGATGACCTAGTCTCATCCCCCTGCCAAAGCAGGTCTGCCTAGAGCAGGTTGCACAGGAACACATCCAGGCAGATTTAGAAACTCTACAGGGAAGGAGACTCCACAACCTCTCTGGGCAGCCTGTTCCAGTGCTCCGACACCTTCACAGGAAAGAAGCTTTTACTTTGTTTAGGTGGAAAACGTATATGCTCAGCAAAGCAGCAACAGGTTTACAAGGTTTTCTATAGAAACATGTTTCTTCTGTACCTGCATTGTAACGTTGGGTCTCTGGTTTGAACTCTGTAGAAATAACTTTATTTTCTGTTTAAAAGCCATCAGTTTTGGAATTTGCCATTTCACTGGTTTTACGTTTTCCTACTTCAGAGGCTCACCATCAGGCTCAAGGATTTAAATGCAGTTGTTGTGTGCACTATAGTTCCATCTCCAATATCAGGTACATGTGTTATTACAACAAAGTAATTTCAAGTTTTCCAGAGATCTATTAGCAATGCTAGTCACAGAATAGTTCAGTTATGCTTAGTGTGGTTTTCATTCTCAGTTAAATAAAATCGATGAGACAGCAATTCTTACAGGTAATTTTTTTCCCAATATTGCTTTTTTTTTGGTAGAAAAAAAAAGAGGTCTGCAGTTATGAGGTCCCCCCAGAGCCTTCTCTTCTCCAGGCTGAACAATACCAGTGCCCTCAGCCTGTCCTCATAGCAGAGATCCTCCAGCCCCTCAATCAACTTTGTGGCACTCCTCTGGACTCATTCCAACAGATCTATGTCCCTTCTATGATGGAGGCACCAGAACTGGATGCAGTACTCCAGGTGGGGTCTCACGAGAGCAGAGTAGAGGGGGAGAATCACCTCCCTTGAACTGCTGGCCACACCCCTCTCAATGCACCCCAGGATGCAGTTGGCCTTCCGGGCAGCATGAGTGCACTGCCGGCTCGTGCTGAGCTTCTCATCAGTCAACACCCTCTAGTCCGTCTCTTCAGGGCTACTCTCACCCAGCTCTGTACCAGTTTGTAACTCTGCCTGGGACTGGCCCGACCCAGGTGCAGGACCTTGCATTTTGACTTGCTGATCCTCATGCAATTTGCATTGCCCCAGTTCTCAGTATCAAATAAAAACATACCAGGTAGGAAAACCACATTTGCATGTGGCAGCAATCATCCCAGAACGAGGTGCTGCAATTCTGCAAAAGGAAATATAAATCACTTTGCCATCATGCTTCATGTGAAGGAACATTTTTCAGTGTTGCTTGCAGTACCCTGAGTAACTGTCGGGGATACTCTGATTTGTTCATGACTTCTGCTGGAAGACCTACGCAGCCAGGC
>NW_008607844.1:0-217 GCF_000691845.1 Merops nubicus
CGTTGGGTAGAAAATAACCCTAAAATACGGACATGTAGCAAATGTGAGTAAATACTGCATGGAAGTGAGTAAATACTGCATGGAAGTAAATAAATACTGGAAGTAATTAAAAAAGAGCATCCACGCACCCTGCAAGTCCCTCAGCAGGTGCCGGCAGGTTGCAGAGACGCTGCCCCGTGTGTGGTGCTTCTCCTGGGCACGGCCACCGGGCTCTCCT
>NW_008607844.1:248-1682 GCF_000691845.1 Merops nubicus
CCCTGCATCCCTGTTCCCCTGTGGAACGAGGGGTGAAGCCCTTGGAACACTGACTGGCAGCGTCTGCGTGGTGCTGAGGGTGCCCAGGGCTTGGTTCCCTGCGAGGCCTGGGGGTGCTCTGCTTATAAACCAGTCCCAGGGTGGATGAGTGTATGCGGCTCGTGTGGATAGAACTGGTTTGCAAGACTCAGCTGGTGGGTTCCTAAGGGCAATCTCAGGAAAATTCGGATGATTTCCCGTCTGTCGGAGGGCAGAGCCTGGAACAGCAGATGCAGAGATCAGAGCACTTGCAGAGAGCCATGTGCTGCAGCCTCCTTCATAAATACAGTGCTGGTCATCCCAGATGCTCAGATAATGAGTCAAGTTTCCCTCCCTCAACAAGCACGTTTTAGCTGAAAATAATAAAATGATAAATGCTGGGATCGTTGTTTCTGGGGTTGGTTTTGAACCTCTATAAAGTTTTTCAAGTTTCTTCCATATCTGTGACCCTCCTGATGGGCAGCACTGCCTCTCCTCAGCTGCCTCTGCAGGAAAATGACAAAAAATTAAAGCTTTACAATAACAAAGACTAAAATCCTCCCTCGTGTTTGGGAAGACCCATGCCAGTTATGGGGCAATTCCAGCTGTTAACAACTTCTACCAGTGTTACTCCACTTTGAGTCAGTGTTGCCCAGTGTGGTAACTGTGTCACAGCCACTCACACCCTCCCCAGGATGTCCCTTCCAGGGTGGATGGTCTCAGGGCCTTTTCCCTTGGCCTGGTTTTGTCAGAGTTGGTAAATCCTGTCATGGGCTTGGCCAGGATGGATCCCGTGAGTCCATCCTGGGAATGCTGCTGCTGGATCCCACCCTCTGGCTGGCAGCAGGTGCTGGGTGCTTCATCTGGGAGAAAGCAAAGGTGAGGGTAGATTGGGTCCCTCTGTTGTGGACTGCAGGGGAGACAATCCTCCTGAGAAGAGCAGAGACTTTTTCCTACCCCCCTGGGAGCTTGGCAGCAGAGACACCTGTACCTGGCTAACTCATTTTTTGAGCCCTGCTTTATCACAGCCTCTTCCTGCCCTGTTTTCCCTGTCTCTGCGCCCTCAGCTGGAGCTTGGGGAAATGGGATGTTTCCTTTTAGGCTGTTTAGACAGTTGTGTGGGTTACAGAGGAGAGACCTGTCTGGAGGCAGGAGTTCCACGCTTGGGCTGTGAAACAGAAGATGCTGTGACTGTTGTGTGTGCTGCAGTTCAGGGCCTCCTGCCCTTCCCTGCCAGATGCTTCCAGTGCAGGCAGCACAGAATAGAGTCATAGAGTCATTTTGGTTGGAGGAGACCTTTCAGATCATCCAGTCCAACCATCCCCCGTCCCTCACACCACATCTCCACGGCTTGGAAACCCCTCCAGGGGTGGGGACTCCACCACTGCCCTGGGCAGCCTGGCACAGCCCTGGACA
>NW_008607844.1:1828-9222 GCF_000691845.1 Merops nubicus
CTCCCCTGAGCCTCCTTTGCTCCAGGCTCAGCACCCCCAGCTCCCTCAGCTGCTCCTCCCCACACTTGGCCTCTAGACCCTTCCCCAGCAGCTCCGTTGGCCTTCTCTGGCCAGGCTCCAGCCCCTCAAGGTCCTTCTGGGAGTGAGGGGCCCAAAACTGACCCCTGGATTTGAGGTGCAAGGTAACATGTAAGGAAGTCAGCAGCTAGGGAGCATGAAAACACCTGATGTATTAAGGGTGCTTAATGTCTCTCAAGATAGTTGAAGGGTGCAGAATTTTCCTTGGCTGTCTGTCATTTCTCAGTCCAATTGGGCCCTAAACTACACACAACCCCAACCACCTCCTCTCTGCCCTACTAATTTGAGGGGTTCTTTGGAACAGACGTCCTTCATCTTAGAACAAATCTTACTGCCTGAATTCTGACACTTCAGAAAATTCCCCTTCTTTCTTTTTAAGTCTAAATCCCTCAGTGTTTTCTTTCCTTTCTTCGTATCCAGTCGCTGGATTTTGTAGATTCAAAGGAAAGGAATGTTTCAGTTACTCACCTGTGTGGCTCAAAGGGCTCGTGGATGAGCTGCACCTCTGACAGCTCAGGAGCAGTGAGTAGGTGAGCATGGCTGTGCCACGCCAATAAACTTGAGAAGGAATTTTGGATAGCAGCTTTCCTAGAGGATTCAGTTGTCTTGCATGATGCTGTGTTGAACCACAGGCTTTGGTGAGCGACCAGGTGAGGGTAAAATGGCCTTTGGGTGGAGGGGGTTGGGCTAGTTTGCTTTGATAATTAAAGAAATCTAACTTGTGTGAAACATGCTTGAAATAAAATGACCAATCCCATTATTAATATCATTTTACAGGGCTGGAAATGGGGCAGTGAAGGGTTGGAACGTGGGTATTTTTGTTAACAGATGGAGGCTCTAGCTGTATTCTGACTTGCTGAATGGATCCAGACAAGTCATTTATCTTCTTCTTACCTAATTCTTGTCTTCTGAGCAGGACTAATGGGGACTTCTTTTCTATTCCCAAGAATTTCTATGAAAACTGATCTGTGTGTGGCAAATTCTCAGTGCAGATAGCACCACAGGGATGGTGTTACTGGAGGTGCTGGCTGCACCCCAGGAAACTCAAGCACCTTGAGCATCCCCCTGTTTCAGTCTCACCAGGTACTGCACTATCTGTTGGAATGTGGGATTGTCTCCTCTCACAGATGGTGACAGGTCCAGTGGGGGTGGTGGGAAGGTCCAGGATGAAGGTTTGTGCTTGGAAAATTCTATAAACCCTGTGGCAGAGCTAGGAAAAGTTATTTTCAGTGTCAGGTAGTCCAGCTTCAAACTAAACTATCAGAGCATTTAAAAAGAGTTCTGAGCTCTATTTAATTTTCTGGTTTTGCACAGAATCCATAAAATGGTTTGATAACAAATTCATGGAAAAAAGTCTTTATCCTTAATTTTTTATAACAGGAATACATGCTGATAAGTGAAATGGGAGGAGGTGCTCCCACTAAATAGATGAAAAATCAGGTGTAGAAATAGACTGAACTCAGTCAAAACTTTGTAATTTAGCTGGTTTTACACCCTTAATTTGTGTTGTTCATAGATGAGTGTGTCTGCAAGAAGGTTCTTTCCTGTGCCAGTCAAAGCAGCCTTGTGGTGTCTCTGTAAAGAAATGTTTCTACTTCCCCTCTAGCCTGAGGATCTTACACTGATATCTCCAAATCACAGAGTAGCTACAACTGGAATCCTCAAGCCTGTCTTGGGTCACATAGATTGCAAACTACTCTCTGTTGTAGGAGTAGATATTTCATTAGTATCTATTTGTTTCCCTAGGTTTAAAGAGAAAATCTTGGAATTTCTGTCTGTTGTTTAAATGGAAATTCAGCCAGCTTAAAAAAAAACTCCACAAAATACTCACTATATCTTTAGAGCTCTGCAGGAATAATAATAATAATAATAATTAATAATCCCTTCCAAAACTGATCTGTGACATCCTGGGCAAGCTCACTGATGATCTCTTGTTTGTACCTGAACTCCAAGGTGTTGTCAAAGCTCTTGGGCTCCCAAATTGTGTCCCAGGGGTGGAGAGAAGAAGTTGCCTTGCTAGGCTGGCTCATGATCTGAGATCTGCAAAGCTGCCTCTGGCAGTGATGAATAACCCAGGCTCCAGGGCAGACTAATATCCTTTATGATGCACCTACCCAATTGGGCAATGTCAAAACCAGAGAGCTGGGTGTAAGATTATCTCCCTGACCCCTGCAGATCTGCCCTGCAGTGGGGTGATTACCCTGCTGGCAGTCCAAACATGCTCAAGTGCAGAAGGTAGTTAACAGTCATCTAATCCTTGCTGGTTTGGTTTTTTTTTCCTGAAAAATGCTGCCCCAGCTTTGTCTTGATGGGAATAAACCTGTTGTGGCAAATTGCACCCATTCAGAGCTCAAGCTAATGCAGTGAAATGGAGCTAAGAGGTGATGAAGCAGAGAGAAGCCTAGGTGTGCATCCAAATCTGACCCTCAGCCAAGGCCAGGGAGGGAGGGTTTGGGTGCCCACCTCAGCAGTGCTTGTTCCAGGTGAGCTTCAGGTGTTGGGGTTCCTTCTTTCAACTGGGAACTGCAGAAATCCATCCTGGCTGGTGTTTCTTCTGGCCAGGCTGCCCCTAGCTGGGGGCTGCAGAGTGTCAGGGGGGTGTTCAGGGGGCCAAGTGTGGGGAGGAGCAGCTGAGGGAGCTGGGGGTGCTGAGCCTGGAGCAAAGGAGGCTCAGGGGAGACCTTCTGGCTCTGTTGTTTCTGTAGTTTCCAGCAATTTGGGGTTGCAGGATTGTGAAGGATAATCCTCCAGCTGGCATTTCTTCAGCCAGGGGTAGCAGGACATCAAGCAGCTTCATCTCAGCTTCATCTCAGCTGACCAGGGCAACGTGCTCCTGTAGCCACCCTTCAAACCAACCCAAATGCTTTTTTAAGAATTAAATCTTAATCTTTTTTTTTAGGTACAGGTCAATTTAACTTTCCACTTGTGAGGTCCAAGTTCAAGGTGCTGATGTCTCATATGCCTTCCATGGTTTGTAGAATCAAATGAGTGGTGGTTATGTAAACAGATACTTGAAAATAATTTTTATATTAAAAAAAAAAAAGGGCAAATTCCCCAGGAGTGAAGGAAGCAGCTGCTCTGACCACAGCAGAGGTGAGAGATGCCAGTTGGGAGAACACCACGTGGTTGTAAGGGTGGGGGCATCTCCCTGTGCAAAGCTAATTCTGGGTGCTAATTGTGGCCTGGAGCTGCATTCTGTGCCTCTTAATGACTTTATTTTTCTTTTTAAGATTCTTACAACAGTGCCTGATACCCATCTAGCCTGATAGAATTCAGTGTTCACAGCCCAGAAGGGAAGGGTTTGCACTCTCAGGAAAGAGCCTTCCTGGGGGGTTTGTTGTTGATTTGGGTTCTTGGGCAGCCCTTTCTCCCTTGGGAGCTTCTCCCAAGGATGCTGAATGCTCTCCCCTGCATCACACCACCACCTCCCATGCCACCCTTTCATCTTCTGGAAAGAATTCTGTTGTTTTTTTCTGAGTATTTGGAATTTATCCCTCTGTTTAGGCCATCTTCTAACAGCACCTCACTGAGGCCACAGCAATGACCACTTGTCACTGGGCAGCCACAGCCTGATAATATCATTTAATGAGTCACTTTTTGATTTAATCTAGTCCTGGCTCTTAGATATGTTTTTTTTTTTCCTTTCTAACAAGGAATCTTTCATCAGATGCTGTGAAATTGATACTCTGTGCCTTGATAATTAAGTTTCAGATGAAGTTATTTTGGTTTAACAAGATAAATCCCAGGGTTTTCTTGCTTTAATAAGTGTGTGTTATTACCAAAACACAAAATTAAGCATTATGTTCTTCTTTGAGGTCTGTACTGTAGTTTTACAGGACTTAGTGTTAAAGAGCAGAATAGGATTGGACAATTTTCATGCATTAGATCAAAAATGCAAAGGATAATAAGGTGTTTAAAAGAGTATTGCTGTTAGGCTCAGGAGGATTTGTTTGCCTCTTTGTTTTTTTGATTCAGGTACAGTCCTTTTGGAGGCTGCTTTGGTGAAATGATCCAAAGAAGGTCAAAATAATCCTATTCAGAAATAAAATTCCCACCTTTCCTTTTCACATCTGGGGAGATGAGCAGGTTTGGAAGACTCTGGCCAAAAAGAATTTACACTGACCCAATTTACATCTGGGATGGAATAAAATAGGTGTTTAAAATATGAATGAGGTAGAGAAGAGCTGGAGATTTACAGCTCATCTGCACAGGCTTGAAAATATCTGTTCCTCTGTGAAGCAACAAAGTGAAGTTAATAATTACAGTGTAATTAGACAAGAAGAAAGATGTGTCAGGTGAGGTGGGGTTCTGCTTCAGTGGCTGGAGGAAATGAGAGCCTGGCTGTGCAGAACAGATTTGTCCCTTTTTCAGGCCATTTGAACTGGGCACTGCAGAACAGGTCCTCTAAGACACTTAGAGGAAGAGGTTTTTTTGTTTGAGCCAGCTCATTTAACTAAAATCTGCATGGCTTTTTTTCCTTCTAGAGGCAGAGATGAAGGGCAGTCATCACCTCCCTCCAGTGCCTCCAGGCACCATGAGTTCTGTGCTAGGTCAGGCTGGAATCCCAGGCAGCTGGTGTTCAGGCTGAGGACAGTTCTGTTTTCCTCCCTCCATTCTGCAAATAAAGAGCTTTAGCAAAGTGCTGGGTGTTAGAATTTCCAGGTAATCACTAAGAATCACTAAGGTTGGGAAAGCCCTCTAAGATCATCAACCCAACACTACCACGACCATTAAACCAGGTCTCTGAGTGCCACATCTATGTGTTGTTTGAACCCCTCCAGGGCTGGAGACTCCAGCACCTCCCTGGGCAGCCTGGGCCACACCTCACCACTCTGCCAGCAGAGAAATTCTGCCTCAGATCCAATCAAAAGATCCTGGTGCAGCTTAAGCCCATTTCCTCTCATCCTAAAGGCCAAGGTAGTTCATTTGTGTTGTCCCAGCTGTCTTCCTCATCTCCAAATCAGTGAGTTGTGACCATGCTGCATGATCCTTTTTCTTCTGCATGGTTTGGGCAATAGATTTCTCAGTTATAAGAAGAGGTGAGTACTTCCTGGGTCCTGAGGAACTAAGCAGATTATGTTTTCAAAATGATGAAGACTTTAGTTTATATTCTTTATGGATTTGTCTTGCAGAGAATCAAAATACAACCAGTTTCTGTTAATGCAGCAGCTGCCATTTGGAACAATTAAATTTGTGGAGATTAAACAGATTAAACTTCTGGAGCTAAAGATATGAGCTTCAGTAAGAGCAACAAGCAACAGGACAAGAGGAGGTGGCCTCAGGTTGCACCAGGGGAGGTTTAGGTTGGATATTAAGAACCCTGCAAGGGTTGTGAAGGTGAAGTCCCCATCCCTGGAGGGGTTTCCAAGCCATGGAGATGTGGTGCTGAGGGACATGGGGCAGTGGGGACCTGGCAGGGATGGGTTGACGGTTGGATCTGATGATCTTGAAGGTCTCTTCCAACCAAACTGATTCCTTGCTTCTCTACCTGCTCAGAGTCACCAGTGAACTCACCTTCCATGGCTGACACCTTGTCACAGGGCAGCAGTGACAGTGGTCCTGGGGCTTGGCAGGCTGGGATCAGCAAGGGCTCCATGTCTGGAGGAGGAAAATGTGCACCTTGGTGCATGTTCTCAGCTAATGCAGCCTGAATTTCTCTTCATATCAGGCTGTGAGATTTCATGCCCCTCCAGACAAGAACCCTGAGGAGACCTGCAGGTCTTGCCTGGGCTGTGGAACCCTGTGACTGCTGAAGGGGGATGCTCCTTCTTGTGTGGGGTGTTCAGCTGGTTCTCCTGTGAGTCTCTTTGCCCTCTCCTCACCATGAGGTTCCTGGGGGAGTCCTGCCACCTGCACTCCCTCCTGGCTCTGTTGTGGAAACACTCCCAGCCTCTGAGATTTCTACATCCCACCCAACTGCCAGGCTTCACAACCTCTCTTCTTTCAGAGCAATTCCTCAGCTATTGAGAGAAAGCTGAAGGAGACTTTTTACTCCCTTTCCTGCCCAACGTTGACTTTAGCAACGCCCTGGTGATTTGACAAACAGCTTGATGTCTGATGGGAAGGAATTGTTTGCTGTAGTTCAAAGCCAGATTTCAGAGGCAGAGAAAAATATTTCCCTAAGAATTAACAGGAGAGGAAGAAAAGGCCTTTGCTGACATAGTTTGTTGCCACAGGACTTATTTTTTCCCCTTTACTTGGTGAACCCACCACCTAGCAGGGTGAGCTTCACAAAAAGAGAGTTAATAGTTGTGGGGTTTTTTGATTAAGGCTTCTTCTCTTTTGTGTTTTATGCCAAAAGATACACAGTGCCACCAAAGTCAAATATTTTAATAGGTTGCATTTTTTCTCTGTTACATCATGTACACAACGACCAGAATTTGGCTTTCTGCATCAGAATTTGGCTTTCTGCCTCATTTGGTGGGGGTTTAATTGCTCTCTGGGGTCAATCAACCACAAGTTCAAAGGAGGAAGGGGACAGAACTGAGAGAGGGACCTCAGAACCTGAACTTCATTTTACTGCAGCCCCCTAATGCCTTGGCAGTGTACAGAGCCAAATGTGGATCTCTGGGTTGTTGGTCATGTCATAGCAGTGTGCCCAAGGTCAGCACTGGGGTGGCCAGCAGGACCAGGGCAGGGATTGTCCCCTGGACTCAGCACTGAGGAGGCCACACCTTGAATCCTGGGGTCAGTTTTGGGCCCCACACTCCCAGAAGGACCTTGAGGGCCTGGAGTTAGTCCAAAGAAGAGCAATGAAGTGCTGGAGTCTAAACCCTGAGCCCTGAATAGGGTGGACATGGGGATGATGTCCACAACCAGGCAGGAAATATCTTCCTTTTGGTTTTCTCTCAAGGCTTGGCCAACCTTGGGTGAAAACCAGTGAGGAGATCCCCACCTTCAGCACTAACTTCAGGTGTCCTGCCTTTAAAGTTAACAGGATAAAAGTTGGCTCTGCTTGTGGTGGATGTCCACCTCAAGGGTTGGATGTCCTGTGTAGGGCTTCCAGTTGGTTTCCAGGCAGTGGGACACCACCACAACCAGGACAGAAAGAGGATTGCATAGGCAGCAATGCTGCTGTTAGGCAATTACTGTATGATTATAACTGGACTAATGACCTGGCTGATTCCTTGCACCATGACTCTCCTTGCTCCTGTCTTGGCTTGGTCCTACACTGTGAGTGAATGCATCAGACTTTTTCTTCTTCTGGTTGTTAGCCACCTCATATCTTCCCCATGTGCTCCAGAATGGGATGGAAAGGTCTGGCCTGGATGCTTCTTATTGATGGCAGAGTCCTTCCCACTGGGACATGCAGTACG
>NW_008607844.1:9253-15809 GCF_000691845.1 Merops nubicus
CTAGAGGCCAAGTGTGGGGAGGAGCAGCTGAGGGAGCTGGGGGTGCTGAGCCTGGAGCAAAGGAGGCTCAGGGGAGACCTTCTGGCTCTGCACAGCTCCTGACAGGAGCCTGGAGCCAGGGGGGGGTCGGGCTCTGCTCCCAAGGGACAGGGGACAGGACAAGAGGAAACAGCCTCAAGTTGCCCCAGAGGAGGTTGAGGTTGGAGCTGAGGAACAATTTCTTGCCCTGGAGGGTTGCCCAGGGCTGTGCCAGGCTGCCCAGGGCAGTGGTGGAGTCCCCACCCCTGGAGGGGTTTCCAGGCTGTGGAGATGTGGGGTGAGGGACACGGGGCAGTGGGGACCTGGCAGGGATGGGGAACAGTTGGGCTTGATGACCCTAAAGGTCTCTACGATTCTGTGTGAGGCAGGCAGAGCTCTGTGCAGCCCCTGCACCACTCCCCAAAGCCTTTCCAGTCTCACCCACTGCCCACTTGCCTTGCCACTGGTGTGACCCACCTGGGAAAGGAGAAGCATATGGAAATAACCACCTTCCTCAGTGCTGGTGAGACACTGACTCTTCTAGAGCACCTTTGGGTGGCTCTGGGGACCACTTCATGTCAACTCAGCACAGTTTTTAAAGGGACTGGTGCTTCTGGAGTGTTAGAGTCATAGCTGACAGCTTGAACCCCTTGCATGATTTGTGTTCTAGCTGCTCTTGGATTTCCAAATCCTTCCTGGCAAAATAAGACCTTTAAAGGCTTTAATAACCACAGATCTAGGGTGGAAAACTGCTTCCCAGAAAGATGGATGACAAAACTACCCTTGAGTTTTAGTTTCTTTAAAAAAACCCACACAGTGCAAACAGCAGCTCTGCTCCTGCCTGAATTCAGTGGCAGGTCCTTGAAGAGCCCCAGGCTGGGTCAGGTTTTTTAGACAGGTACCAGCTGTTGAAGTCAGATCTCTTGAAAAATCCATGCAGAAATATAGTGATAGTAGGTGCAGGGAATCAAAAAAGTATCAGGGCTACTTTTAGTTGGTTTTAAGGGTTGTTGTGTCTTGGAAAAAAAATATCCTGTGGTGTCCAAACTCTGGGAGATGTCACTGGATGTGGGAATTTATTTATGAATGTTCTTTGTGTCCCACTGTCATGCAGCTGGAGATGGATCCTGGGAGTCTGGAGGCAGAGGTGCTCATGGGGGGGTTCAGGAGATGAAGGAACTCTTCCCTTCCCTTCTTTCTCCCTGGGCAGCCTTGCTTTGTGGCTGGGGACAGCTCTACTTTAAGCACTCAGAAGTGAGGGGGCAAAACCAGTTGTAGGGTTGACCCCAAGGTCTTGGGGGAAAGAAACACTCTGGGTGTGTTGGGGTTGCTGGGCAGGGGAATAGGAACGTGGCTCTTACAGACCATGGGATGGCTTCAGACTGCTGGACAAGCCTGAGGGCATGGGGGTTCCTCAGGGACTTGTTCAGAGTAAGAACCCAGGATCTCACAGGCTTCCTCTACTCAAGGAGATAAGTAGTGCTGAGAGACTTGTACTGGCATAACATTTCCAAATGGCTTATTTTTTTTTTCTGATTTTAGCTAATTGTCTTCAAATCCTACTCAAGTATGTTTAATTGTGGCATTCTGTGCATGCTGGAAAACTTTTTTGATCTTTTAAAGCATGGAATAGTTAAGCCTCTAATTGTTTCTAGAGTTTGGGGGTTTAAAGAACATCTTTCCTCCTTCTTTAATAGTGCCAAGAATGCAGCAGTGCTGCTGTGATGATGAGAAAGTCCAATTTGTATCACTCTGCTCACAGAAGGTTTTATTTATTCTATGTGGGTAGAAAACAGGTTGTTTTTTTTTTCCTCTGGTAACACCCACAAGGGTGGAAGGTGTATTAAGGATTTATTTCTCTATGTGGCTTTGTGTCAGGGTAGTTTGACCATCACAGCAGAGTAATTATGTGGTGAAGTGTTCTAAAAAGAATGTGTTTAAGAAGAAATCTTTTCTTGTGTACTCAGGGAGCAGAAGAGAGGGAGCTGAGATCTGCTGTGAGGTGTCAGAATGCCTCTTCCCTAGCTAAACCCATGGCTGCCACCTGGCCTGTGGTTAACCACCACTAGATAAGATCATGGACTGTCTTCTTGTGAGTGCTAACACCCAAGGGACTGCTGATACAATTCACATTTAAATGCCTTTTCTGGGTGCTTTATTTCTTTGGGAGCAGCTTTCTGTGCTGTGAGGAATGCTGCCAGTTGATGAAGTGACTGTTTCTCTGCACTCTTTTCCTGCAGTGCTTCCACAGAAGAGGCTCCAGTGGTTAAGACAGCTCTGATAATGTGCTAAATCCCATGTCTGGACTCATGCAACATGTGAAACTTGAAATTTGGCAGTATATCTGCTTTTAAGTCAACATAGGTGTGAAAGCAGCCACAGTGCATCTCCTTAGCTGTTGTTCTTCTTTCTTAGTTATCACAGAAAAGCAAAGGGAATTTATTCCAAGCACTACCTTAATCTGGGCCCTGTCCCAGCTATTAGCAGGAGGCTTCTTCAGTTTTCACCAAAGATTATATTGTATAAAAGTGATACTTGAGCTGGAGCATTTGGGGTGTGCCACCAGGGTCATCAGAGAATGATGGTTTGGGTTGGAAGGGACCTTGAAGATCATCTAGTTCCAAATCCTCTGCCATGGGCAGGAACACCTCCCACTGGACTGGGTTTTGCAGGGCTCCATCCACCCTGGTCTTGAACACCTCCAGGGATGGAGCATCCACAGCTTCCCTGGGCAACCTGGGCCAGTGTCTCATCACCCTCACAGTGAGGAACTTCCTAATTTCTAATCTAAATCTCCCCTCTTCCAGTTTGAAACCAGTACCCATCATCCTATCACTACAAGCCTGTGTAAAAAGTCCCTCCCCAGCTTCCTTGTAAGCTCCTTTCAGATACTAGAAGGCTGCAGGAAGGTCTCCCTGAAGCCTTCTGCAGGCTGAACAACCCCAACTCTCTCAGCCTGCCCTTGTAGGAGCAGTGCTCCAGCCCTTGAATCATCTGTGTGGCCTCCTCTGGACCTGCTCCAACAGGTCCCTGGCCTCCTTGTGTTGGGGGCTCCAGAGCTGGACTCAGTACTCCAGGAGGGATCTCAGGAGAGCAGAGCAGAGGGGCAGAATCACCTCCCTTGACCTTCTTTTGATGCACACAGCAGTGTGATAATGGTGTGATTGTCTTTATTTTAGAGGATGTCCACTGGAATCCAACCCAGTGGAAATTAAAGGCTTAGACCTGCAGAGAATTCCCAGGTTGTAGCTCCTGCTTTGCTGGAGGGAGGATGTTCAGCTCTTCTGGCACTTAAATAAAGCTTAAGCCAGGCTGCATCTATTTATTTATGCATATGAGATAAAGCAATCCTGTCTTTATTTCAGATTGCTTAAAAAATGTTTGTTGCTGAGCCTGGGCTTCCTAAAATCCCATCTCCACGGTGGCTTCTCTCTCTGCACCTCATCCACACTACATTTTGTCTCTCTCTTCAGGCTTGGTGCTGAAGAAAGCCTCTGTGACACCAGATGGAATTTGGCACCCCGAGGATTCCTGTTGGGAGATGCCTGGTTAATTCCCAGAGCATCCTGTTCCCACAGACAACCTGGAAATGGGTGTGGTGGAGGTGAGCAGCAGCAACAAAGGGATGGAGCTAAGATTGCCTGCTGGAATGGCAGCTCATCAAAGGGCTAGGGAAATCTCTGAAAGGAGCCATAAAAAATGGCTTTGAAACTTTCAGGTTTGCTCATTTTACTACTGCAGGAAAAGGCTGGGGATGTGCATAGAGGGAAAAGGTTGATTTATATGGTGAGTGTGGTACAAATTCTTTGAAGATGTAGATAAGGGGAAATCCCTTTAGAACTCTTCTAATAACTCAGCTCCTATAAACAGGTTGTTTTCTTCTGGGGGAATCTTAAACTGTGTTTATTCAGGTTTCTTGAGCCCAGTTGTTTCCTTTCTGTGGAGAGGATGCAGTAGCTGATTAACTTCTAAGTCTGCTTGGAAGAGGGTTAATTGTTAATCACCTTTCACAAGGGTCTGAACTAATTTGGTGAAACATGTTTTTGCTGGGGTAGACAGCAAGCACATGGGATAGCCATGAAAACTCAGAGAGGGGCTTCAAAAAGAGCCTTTCAAGTGGTGTGAGAGCAGGGGAATGCCACACAGAACCCTACATCCACCCTCTGCCCAGGAATTCCTCCTCCCAGCTGTGGGAAGGTGCCTGGAGGGATGCAGGAGAGGGAAATACAGGGGTTTAAACCATGACTCTCTTGGAAAGCAGGAGCTTTATTCTGGTTTACCAGAGGTGTTTGTCTTCAGTAAAAAATTGAGATGGTTTCTATGCCACAGTCATGGGATGAAAGAGTTGATAGGGGAAACAAAGGCTGGAATGCAGATCTTCCTCCTCCCAGGTGAACATCTGCCCTTGTAGTCCTCCTGTCTGCAGGATGGACCTTTGATGTTCCCTGCAAGGTTTGAAGAAGAGTGATCAAGAGCCTCCTGCTCCAAATGAGCAGGTAGGCTGTTGAGAGAACACCTCCTTGGAGAAAGGGTGGCCTGAATGCTACCAAGAGTTAACCCAGCTCTCCCACATCTGGGGCCACCAAACTGCTGGTGAACTGAGATAGAGTGGGGCAGAGCAGCCCCACTTCCAGTCCCTTCCCTCCCCACAAGTGCAGGAGTCTGCTCTGAGTGCCATCTGGACCAAACCCCTCAGCTGAAGCCCTCCAGAAGGGCTTGTGAACACAGGAGTGAGGCTGAGCTGCAGGAGGGGTGGAAAGCTGCTGGGACCTGCCTGCCAACACTGGGTGTGTCTGGAAGCAAAATCTCCTGAGATTAGAGAATGGAAAACTTTGAGGTGCCTGGGGAATCCTGGTAGCAGCTGACAGGGTGAGTGTGAGGGTTGAAGGTTTTCAGTTGTGGGGTTTTATTTTCAATTTTTGGTTTTTCTTTTCATAGTCTCAACCCTTCTGTGGATTTAAACCTGGGGGTTTCAAAAAGAAAGACAAATACCACACCAGTCCAGCTCAGCAAAATCAGCTCCTCTCTCCAACATGTAATTTCTGATGGTGGATTTACACATCCAGATCAGTCCCAACACAGGACTTGGGTTTAGACTTTTTTTTTTCCCAGTCTACATCACTGAAGAAAGACTTGAAAGCTGAAGGATCAGCAGGTTGTGCCTGGATGCATTTTTCACATCCTGAGTATGGACAGATCACCCAAACATCTCTCTTGGCTGGCTGGACCTGGCAGTGCAGTGACCAGGGGTTTAAAAGCTGGGGGTTTTATTTTTGATTTTAATAGGAAAGCCTGAGGCTGGGAGGGTGTGTTGTGCAATGCCAGACCCACTGCTCTCCAGATGCAGGGAAGTTCATTGTGCCTGTAGCTATAATAGCATGTTAAATACCAGGGTTATTAATCTGTCCTCACCTCAGAAACTTGCAGGCCATGCATTAATGTTTTTCTGTACAGGATTTAATTGCTCAGACTTGTAACAACTCAAAACTCCCACTCCCACGTTTCGCACTGTGAGAAATTGAGAAATGACTTCTATTTAAAGGCAGGAAATGGGTGTTTTGGTTATATGACATTTTCAACAGCATGTGGAGGTTCTTCCCTGGTTGCTCAAGAGGTATTAGGTGGCAGGGAGCAGACACACAGTGTAATGAGGTAAGCCCAAAGCCTGCTGGTCCTCACCTCTGTCTCTCTCCTGAGAAGGGTACAATATAATCTGATTTATATCAGAGTCTTCCTGTTGATATGGACACTCTATTTGGGTCCTGTGTGGTGTCTCCATGGTGGTGGGTGGTAGATGCTGTCCATGGATTTTTCTTCCTTTCTTTGGCACTGCAAAGAGCATGGTTCTGTCAGAAGAAATTGCTGTTTTCTCTAAAATCAATGTCTTTCACAGAGCTTCTTGACATCCCACCCTGCAGTACTGTTAGTGAGCAGGTGGAGTTGTGCCCTGGTGTTGGTCCTGGAGGCAGCAGAGCAGCAGCAGCACAGCTCCTCAGCTTCATCATGAAGAGACAGCTCACTGAGTGCTGCCTTGGGAGGCTCTGGAGTGCAGCTCAGTCACTTCCAGGGCATGTAACCCTCCCTTGAAATCATTCCAGAGACTTTTGCAATGTAAAATACATGAAAATAATTTCTCTGCAGGGATATCTCTGCTCTAGGAGGTCTGGAATTGCACTGTGAAATAAATCTAGCTTATCAAAGAACCAGCATGGAATCAGGGAATGGTTTGGGTGGGAAGGGACCTCTCAAGGTCACTTGGTCCAACCCCTTGCAGGGAGCAGGGACATCTGCAGCTAGAGCAGGGTGCTCAGAGCTTCATCCAACCTCCCCTGGGATGGTGCCAGGGATGGGGGCAGCGACCACCTCTCTGGGCAGCCTGGGCCAGGGGCTCACCACCCTCAGGGGAAAATTTCCTTCCTTCTCTCTAGCCTAAATCTCCCTCTTTTAGTTGAAACCCATCACCCTGTGTCCTGTCCCAACAGGCCCTGCTCAAAACGTTGTCCCCATCCTTCTAACTAAGCACTGAAAGGTCACCAGA
>NW_008607844.1:15829-18005 GCF_000691845.1 Merops nubicus
GCTGCCCCAGCCCAACTCTCTCCTGCTGGGCTCCCAGCAGAGGGGTTCCCCCCTCGGGGCATTGCTGGGGCTCCTCTGGCCCCGCTCCAGCAGCTCCCTGGCTCTGCTGGGCTGAGGACTCCAGAGCTGCCCCAGCACTGCAGGGGGGGCTCCCAGAGCTGGCAGCGGGGCAGGATCCCCTCCCTGCCCTGCTGCCCACCCTGCTGGGGGGCAGCCCAGTCTCACCCTCACCCCCAAGTCGTTCTCTGGGGGGGGATTTTATCTTTTGCATTGCTCTGATTAAGCCAAGCAACTAATTATAGGCATAAATCTGTTGAAGTGAAAGGGGGAGCCTGTGGCAGAGAGCTTGTGGCTGGTCTGGGATCTGGGTGAGGTTGGCTGAAGAACATGCCTGAAAATCTACACTTTAGATGCAGTGATGGTTTTGTTAATCATCATTTGCTGGTATGACATCCATCAGCACCCACCCTGCAGGTAAAGGTGGTTTATAGATGAGTGGAGACCAAGGCAATGATCTAGGGCAATGATTTTCCAGAATTAAACAGCAGCCAGGAGTGATGCTGGGAAGGGAATTCCAGAGTTACAGCTTCCTGCACTTCACTTGAGTTATGTCAGCACCACATTTGCTATCTTGAAGAAATTACCACAATAAAACACCTTAATGTTTATCTTAACATAATAAAGAAAGGTGTTTCTTACAATAAAATATGATTAGACCTGTTGAGGAAATAATAGCTTGTAAATTAGCTTCAGAGGGAGGCAAAATGTACCTTTTATTGCATGGTTTTGGCTTTCAGGTTGCAGGAGCTCAAAGGAGCAACGCTCATTTTTCAGAGCTGAAAAAAAAGAGAAGGTAAAAGGTTAGAAATTCTTTGAAAAGGTTTTGACATTCAATCTGTCATCGTTGTCTCCTCGAGAATGCATGCAATGCCTAAAAAACAAAACCAAGAGGCAAAAGGAGAGGGTTTTGTTGCATTACATTGGTCTTCTTTGGAGGTCTTGTTAGGTTCTTCTGCTCCTTAAGCTCCTGATGTGGAAACAGAGTTGAGAAGGCTGAGAACTGTGACATCAGCTGTGGCTTTTAGGGATGCCATCAGGTCTGGGAATGTTATATATATTGAACTTGAGTATTTGTCTTTTAAACAGCAAGAAACAATATTTGAAAGTCTTTTCTTCTGAGCTCCTCTTCCCCTTGCAGTGCAACATCCAGTAGATTTCCAGAAGACTTGGACAACAGACTCTTTGCAAGGTTTCATCTCAAGTTCTGAAAATTAGTTTCAGTTCTTCTAGCCTACACCAACAAAAGGTTTCATAGAATCATTCTGGTTGGAAGAGATCATCAAGTCCAACTCTTAGTCCAGTTTTGTGGTTTAAGAAGTGCACAGGACAGGAATGGCAGAAAAATGGAGGAGAAATGTGTACTGGAGAAAGGAACTGGTGGATGTAAGCCCAAGTTCTGGTGGTGAGTGATGGAAATGATAGACCTCAGTCCAGCAGGGACAGAGATGAGGTGACAGAAAACAGTTCAGGGGATGTAAATGATAGACTTTTTTTATGTTTTCTTTGTATTATGGACATGGAAGGCAATTAACACATTTGAAATACCTGCCTGTTTATTTTTGTGTCCAAAAAAACCCCAGACAACCCAAACAACAACCTTCTAGTTGTGAGAAGCCAGCAAATCTTTCCCAGAAATGAGATTCTGTTAGATTTTGGTTTTGTTGTAATACCACGTCCAGAACCAGATGACATGTTTGTAGTGAAACTCATTTCAGTGTGAGCTGGGGACCAGGAGGTTTTTTGCTGGAGCTTGCCAAGGGTGAATGAGGCTCAGTGAGGGTCTGGATGGAGACTGTGAAATTAGAAGAGGCATCTGAGCAGAGCTGTGAATCCATGCTCAGCCTTTGAGTGTTTTTGCCCTGCACTTTCCCCCCCTGTTGTCAGATTGCAGCTGATGTGAAAGGCTGGAATCCATAATCACCCTCCTGTCTTGCAAGTCTCTTGTCTTTCAGTCTAGAATCATAGAATAAGGTTGGAAAAGACCTCTGAGATCATCAAGTCCAACCATCAACCCAACACTCCCATGACCAGATCCCCAAGTGCCATGTCCACATTTTTTTGAACCCCTGCAGGACTGGGGACTCCAGCACCTCCCTGGGCAGCCTGGGCCCCTCCT
>NW_008607844.1:18132-24793 GCF_000691845.1 Merops nubicus
CCCCCCCTGGCTCCAGGCTCCTGTCAGGAGCTGTGCAGAGCCAGAAGGTCTCCCCTGAGCCTCCTTTGCTCCAGGCTCAGCACCCCCAGCTCCCTCAGCTGCTCCTCCCCACACTTGGCCTCTAGACCCTTCCCCAGCTTCGTTGCCCTTCTCTAAACCTTCTCCAGCCCCTCAGTGTCTTTCTTTTACTGTGGTGCCCAAAACTGACCCCAGAACTGAAGTTCCACATCACCAGAACAAAGCCATCTTTCCCCAGGGATTAGTTGTCCTGCAAAGACTCTTCAAATTCTTTAATTTATCATTTCTACTGTCTTGAAGTGTTTAATGATCTTTTTATTCATTTTACTAGATGCAGAGAAATTGGGAAGTTGGTTGTTTTCATGTGTAGGGTTTTTCTCCAAGCCTTCAGCAATTGTTTGCCTTAAATGAGCATTAGATATCCTGCCTTGCTTTGCATAAAACAAACATGCAGCCTCTTTCACTGCACAAAAAGAAACAATTCTTCTTGAGTTCTCCTTCTGTTCCCCTCCTTTCTAAATAATAACACCAAAGCAGCCCTCCTTGAAAATAATAACCAATTAAAAAGCATGCTGCAGCTGAAATGGGCCAAGGAGGGTCCTGAGGCTTGGGGTGATTGAAGTGCAAAGTGTGTGACCTACAGGTGTTGAATACACAGTGATTCCACTTGGCTTGAGTCCATTAAATTAGCCACCCTGCTTTCTTTAGCTTGCTGGGAAAATTGCAGATGCATTGGGTTGTGCCTCCTTGGCAGTCAGGAGTTTTAGCAGGACATTGATTCTGAGAGGACTTCCAGACAGAGTCCCATTGTTTAAACTCTGCCAAGAACTTATCAGATGTTGTGCAACAAGCCCCTTCTTCTAGAAATGTTTCCAGGCTGAAAAGAAGCTGCCCACAATTCCTGACTTTCATTTCATAGTAGTCACTGTGATGAGAAAAGCTTATCTCAATTTTAACTTCTTTTTTTCTTTAATTCTTTCATCTGGTGTATCAGAGGACATTTGTGAAATGGGATTTTTTCAGGCATGGGCATTTTAAGCATTTTTTTATGTGGCCAGTATTGATTGGACCAGCACTGCAAGGGATTTCTAAGGCTGTGAGTAAATCAGGCATCTCTTTTTTCCATTTGGCCTCACTAGTGTCCTATTTCTGTTTTCTCAGTTGTAAAACTGGGGCTGTCAAATTCTGAGCTCTTAACACTTTTTAAAAGCCCATCTTAAAAGTGATTAGTTAGTCTCCTATAAGAAGCCTCATGAAGATGATTCTCAGAAGCTGTAGGTGTTGTATTTTGCTGTTGCAAGTGGTTTTTTGGCAAAAGGAGCTAGGAGGGGTTTCCAGAAGATACAATGCAACCAAGCAAGTTTTCTATCCATTTAGAAAAATACCTGAGCTGCTCCTTCCTTTGAGGGGAACTGTGATTAATGACCACTGAGCAGAGAAAATTAATATATAATGACAAAAAAGCTTTGTTGGCCTGCCTTCCATTTACTAAAGAAGTGCTACCATGGGATGCAGCAAGGGAAGAACCAGCTTCCAATGGATAAAAAGTTCAAAAATCCTGGTAATTATTATTTGATCAGCTTTCCTGAATCCTATCAGGGCATTTTGGATGGCACAGTGGGTCCAGCTGTGTCCCCAGAATACATCTGCACCAACTCAATCCCCCAGCAGACCCTGTATTTGTTCTGTCCCCACAACTGCATCCCCACAGAAGTGAGGAGACTCCCTTCTGCATTCAGATCATCAAATGTAAGAGGTTCTGGTTTGATTTGGCCATACATAAATGCATCTTTTTTTTAGTCCTGGTCTTCTGTCCTGACTTGTTCCTCCTCCCAGCTGTGCCTCCACAGTCACTCGTGGCTTTGGTTTCCTCACCATTTGTTTCCTTCTGAGCCTAACAAGTTGTTGATGGATTACATCCTCTCCTTTATATCAAGGGAGATTCATCTTCATTTCATTCAGAATCGTGCCTAAGGATATTTCCATTGTTCCTTCCACTTCCCTTGGACTCCACATTTCTGGAAAAGGTGACATCCTCAGAAAGGAATCTCAGCTGTACTTCTGTGTCCAGAGGCTGGTCCATGGGAAACAGCTTCAGGTTTTTGTCTGATTCCTCATTTCCCACTTCAGTTTTTTTTCCAATATAATGGGCTGGTTACATTCTTGGATTTTTGAAGTCCTCTCAGCTAATTGTGAGAATCCTGATCATAATTTTAGCTGTGTTTAAAGTTACCTTTCTACTTTAAATCACCTTTTGATGGTGACTTACCACCTTCTCTCCTCTACTGTCAGAATACTTCCTCTGTGCTCTTGGAGTAACATGGAGAAATGAAGCATAAAATACTATTTTGAATGCAAGAATAATGATCTTGAAGGTCTCTTCCAACTAGAATGACTCCATGAATAAGAAAAGGAGTGATCAGAATGATTCAATCTTCCTTTCTGTGTATGTATTTGTGTAGACACAGTCTGTTCTATAGAAATTCTTTTTCTAAAGTTAAACTCTGGCCCTGTAGAGGTCAATGAGAAATTTTTCTCTTACTTTCAATAATCAGGAATTAAATTATTTTAAACCCTTTTAATACTCTGCATATTTTTATCATAGAGGAAAATAAGGGGTGGTTTTTTGTTTTTAAAGAGAGCATCTCACTTCCACAGTTTTCTGGGCTTTAGTTTTTACCATTTTATGCCAAACTTTCATTTCAGTTCTAAAATGCAAAGAAAACAATCTGTCATTAAAGGAATTTTTTTAACCCCTCAGATGAAAGATTTTTTGTAATATTTTATAAATTAAACCCAGAAGTGCTCATTTTAAACCTGGGCCACCAGAATGGCCTCTGGATTTTTCAAGAAAACTTCCCTCTCTTTTTTTGAAAGCTCTGGTTGTTTTGCCCAGGGTGTGCTTTAAACACATTCCCCTGGTCCTCCTGTGATGCAGGATTTGGGGCTGAGCAGCTTTCTGGAGGGTGACACGACCAAAGCACTGCCTGTAGGTGTTGGAGCATGAATTAGCAAGTGCCTCTCCAGTCAAGAGCACTTCAGAATAGTTTGTGAAGAAGGAGGAAACATTCTGAGTGTTCTTTCTCCATTCAGAGAGAGTGAGAAGCAGACTCAGATCATGTTCTGCTTACTCTGTCCACATTATCTTTAATTCACCCATCCTCAGAGAGCCAAGTCAGGGTTCATTAATCACTTTGAACAGCCATTACACTTTTCTAGAAAGACTTGATTTCTTTTTTGAATGGCTTTCATGGAGAAGTCCTGTTTATATAAAAAATAGGTCACTCTAGATACTCTTTCTATAAAAATTGCAAGAAGATTGTTCCCTGGGTTCAGGAGCTGACTGAAAATAAAGAGTGGACTAGTTAGAGCAGAACCAAAGAGGCAAACAGCATTGGAGATGATCATCTAGTCTTCAAGTTAGACATTTAGACTGGGAAATGTACTTTGCTTTTTCACTGCAGATTTATTAAAAAATCAATTGATGGGGTTTTATTACAAATTGATGGCCCTGGAATCACTCAGCAAGTCTTGCTGCAATTCCATGGCATCCTAAGCCAAGTTTAACTCTTGACTTCTGTGGTGTAGTCCTCATTCCTCCCTTTTATACCTCCTGTTCCCATCTTCTTCTCTTCAGCTCTGCACCCTGCTGGACCTGGGCTGAGACATTTCAAACGTGCTTAATGTGGCAGAAAGCTCCTCTGCCAAAAAAACTCACTCAGTGTGCTGGTGAGGTGGGTGCAGGGCCAGTGCCAAGGAGGGCACGAGGCTCCACGTTGTTCAGTCAGCTTCTCAACCCATGAGTGGTGAGTTAGTTATTCATTCATGCCACCAGGGCTTCTCTACATGACCCCTTGTGATGAAAACAGAAGGGATTTAGCTGTGCCACCAGCAGATCTTTGGATCTCTTTTAGTTGGGTGTGTTTTATTGTGCATGAAGACCAGGCTGCCTGATCACACGTACAGCTCCTGAGCGTACAACTGCTCCTTTGTCTGTGGGCTCAGCCCACAAGAAGCAGGTTAAACATTAAAATGCTGGCTGTGTGGGGTTCAGCAACCTGATGGTGTGTGGTAGGCAGGTTGTGAAGCTCCTTGCAATGAGCTGCTCCTTGTTCTTCCTCAGTTACCTTCTTCTGAGCTGCTCCTTCTCCTCTCAGGCTGTTGTGTCTCCTCACACGGGTTGCTTTTCCAAATCTTTGAGTTGCTGAGTTGTCATTAAACTGGCAGTTTCATTTCTCCACGGTGCCCTCTGCTTGTTTTTGCTTTTTTTAGTTGGCTAAATACCCTCTGTACTTCCTTGCATGTGAATTAGTGACAATAACCACGTTCAGCACCAACATCTACAGCATAATCAGGTCAAAATCATAAGCCTGTGCCTTCCAAAACTGTTTGTTTGGGCCTGGTCACACAACCCTCTCTAAATCTACAGCCATTAACCCTCTAGGCTTTTGTACAGTGCAATTTGCATTCATCTCTGTCTAGTATTTATATCACCTACGTGTCTAAATATGGGCTTACCTGCTGAGTATTTATTGATCTATTACCAAAGCACGTGAGGAATGCAAACCAGCGACCCAGGACAGGGCTGTGAAAGAGCCTAGTTTATTTTAAGCCAAACAGCTTGGGGGGCTGAAGTTCACAGGTAGCTTTCTGACAGCAGAAAACAGTCCCCACGTTGTCTGTTCCTGCTCATTCCTGTGCTCTGTTTGCAGAGGCATTTGTGCAGCTGCAGAGTGAACCGAGCCAGGAAAAAAAAGAAGGGGGCTGAAAAGGAACATTTTCTGGGTTGATTCTAACCTGGAGAGGTTCCTCAGGTTGGTTTGTGCTGTGGCCGCCCACACCTTCTGGGGGGCATGTCAGAGGTGGGAGTGAGCAGCTGGGGGAGGAATGCTGCTGGATGTCTAACCTGCCATCTGGGGAGGTGCTCTCACCCTGCTGCTGGCTGCAGTCACCTTCCAAAGCCTGGCTCCATCTCCCCTCTACAGAGACAAGGAACTACTGGAGAGGGTCCAGCAGAAGATGCTGAGGGGCTGGAGCATCTCTGTGCCAGGCCAGGCTGAGAGCCCTGGGGCTGCTGAGCTGGAGAGGAGAAGCCTCAGAGGGGATCTGAGCAGTGCTGAGCAAGAGCTAAAGAGCCTCTGGGAGGCAAGAGGCTGGGGCCAAACTCTGGCCAGTGGTGCCCAGGGACAGGACAAGGGGCAATGGGCACCAACTGGAACCCAGGAGGTGCCACCTGAGCAGGAGGAGAAACTTCTTTGGGGTGAGGGTGCAGAGCCTGGAGCAGCTGCCCAGAGAGGCTGTGGAGTCTCCTGCTCTGGAGAGATCCCAAACCCCCCTGGATGTGACCCTGGGCATCCAACCTCAGCACGAAGCACATCATGATGCTGAATGGCTGTGTCAGCACTTCTGCAAGAGTGGGTAGTGATAAATAATTCAGTCAGACACATTTTAGGCAAAAATTCATTGTGCTCATCCTTAGGAACCCCTGTGCAGTTCAGTTCTTGGGTTGCTGATGAAGAAGACACTTCTCTTTCCCCTACACTGTGCAAATGGTGTTAAGAACGTGGTGGAAGAACAAAGAAGAAACTTTTTTCCTGTCTATTCTCTTCTAGGTTTATATTTTGTTTTGTTAGATTCATAGAAGGAATCTATGGAATTCCTTCTATGGATAGAATATTCAGAAAACAGACTCTGGAAGGAACCTTTAAAGGTCATTTAATCCAACCCCCAAAACTAAAACCATTTGGTATTTATTAAGATCATGGAATCATAGAATCCTATAGGTTGGAAGGGACCTTTAAGATCATCAAATCCCAAAACCCAGAAAAGTGTGAATATCTTTGCAGGCTGGTTATTTAGAAATCCAGGATCTCAAAGAGATTTTTATACTGGAGATAGGGGGAAAAAAAAAAAGAACCAAAACACCTTCTTAGCAACATAATAGGAGAAAATGTCAGAGTTGTGTGAGATGCAGAGCACAGGGTGAGTTTTTTAGCAGCTGTGACAGTTCTCATGACAGCTAAAGCCCTGAAACTCCTGCTCAGTGATTTTAGAAGCAAAACACCACGCTTGAAGTGGAGAATTCTGCCAGCAGTCATCCCTGGCTGAGGAGAGGGATTAGGAAACAGAAACGTTTGGAGGCTGATTTTTCTATCGTCTGTCAAGCCTGAATAAGCAAAGACTGATGAGGTCTAAAGGGTTTTATGCTTTATAACCAAGATGAAGTTTAGGTTGAGGTTCAAAATGGGAGGGATGTAGGATATGTTTCTAAAAAGACATTTTTAAGAAACCCTCCCAATATTTCTACTCAACAGCAGCAGAAATTTGTAGCTGTTGAAGCTGGTGAGTTGTTGGAGGAGCATACTTTTATTAGTTAGATAGATTTCAAACTGATTTCTATTTGTTATGGATCTCTTTGTGAGATCCATGCTGTCTCAATTAAAGCAGAAGGCAATTTCTATGTCTTGGATGCTAGTTTGATAGTCTAATGAATTTATATACAAAAATTTGAGCTTTAAAACCTCTCCCAGCTGCAGTGGTCCCTCCTTGGCTTAGATGTTGAAGTAGCAAGTGGCATTTCAAGGACTTGTTTCATCTCTTTTGAAGTAAACAGAGCTCTGCACAGCACCTTTAGCTCTTTCCC